>NW_024061551.1:0-114964 GCF_016432855.1 Salvelinus namaycush
AAAATCATGACCAACTTTAGTGTTCTGTGTTTTAGAGAAACATCATGACCAACTTTAGTCTTTACTGTTTTAGAGAAACATCATGACCAACTTTAGTGTTACTGTTTTCAGAGAAACATCATGACCAACTTTAGTCTTTACTGTTTTAGAGAAACATCATGACCAACTTTAGTGTTCTGTGTTTTAGAGAAACATCATGACCAACTTTAGTCTTTACTGTTTTAGAGAAACATCATGACCAACTTTAGTGTTCTGTGTTTTAGAGAAACATCATGACCAACTTTAGTCTTTACTGTTTTAGAGAAACATCATGACCAACTTTAGTCTTTACTGTTTTAGAGAAACATCATGACCAACTTTAGTCTTTACTGTTTTAGAGAAACATCATGACCAACTTTAGTCGTTACTGTTTTAGAGAAACATCATGACCAACTTTAGTCTTCTGTGTTTCAGAGAAACATCAAGACCAACTTTAGTGTCTGTGTTTTAGAGAAACATCATGACCAACTTTAGTCTTTACTGTTTTAGAGAAACATCCTGACCAACTTTAGTGTTCTGTGTTTTAGAGAAACATCATGACCAACTTTAGTGTTCTGTGTTTTAGAGAAACATCATGACCAACTTTAGTCTTCTGTGTTTCAGAGAAACATCCTGACCAACTTTAGTGTTCTGTGTTTTAGAGAAACATCCTGACCAACTTTAGTGTTCTGTGTTTTAGAGAAACATCATGACCAACTTTAGTGTTCTGTGTTTCAGAGAAACATCATGACCAACTTTAGTCTTTACTGTTTTAGAGAAACATCATGACCAACTTTAGTCTTTACTGTTTTAGAGAAACATCCTGACCAACTTTAGTGTTCTGTGTTTTAGAGAAACATCATGACCAACTTTAGTGTTCTGTGTTTTAGAGAAACATCATGACCAACTTTAGTCTTCTGTGTTTCAGAGAAACATCATGACCAACTTTAGTCTTTACTGTTTTAGAGAAACATCCTGACCAACTTTAGTGTTCTGTGTTTTAGAGAAACATCATGACCAACTTTAGTGTTCTGTGTTTTAGAGAAACATCATGACCAACTTTAGTCTTTACTGTTTTAGAGAAACATCATGACCAACTTTAGTCTTTACTGTTTTAGAGAAACATCATGACCAACTTTAGTCTTTACTGTTTTAGAGAAACATCATGACCAACTTTAGTGTTCTGTGTTTTAGAGAAACATCATGACCAACTTTAGTGTTCTGTGTTTTAGAGAAACATCATGACCAACTTTAGTGTTCTGTGTTTCAGAGAAACATCATGACCAACTTTAGTGTTCTGTGTTTCAGAGAAACATCATGACCAACTTTAGTCTTCTGTGTTTCAGAGAAACATCATGACCAACTTTAGTGTTCTGTGTTTCAGAGAAACATCATGACCAACTTTAGTCTTTACTGTTTTAGAGAAACATCATGACCAACTTTAGTGTTCTGTGTTTTAGAGAAACATCATGACCAACTTTAGTGTTCTGTGTTTTAGAGAAACATCATGACCAACTTTAGTGTTCTGTGTTTTAGAGAAACATCATGACCAACTTTAGTGTTCTGTGTTTTAGAGAAACATCATGACCAACTTTAGTCTTTACTGTTTTAGAGAAACATCATGACCAACTTTAGTGTTCTGTGTTTTAGAGAAACATCATGACCAACTTTAGTGATCTGTGTTTTAGAGAAACATCATGACCAACTTTAGTGATCTGTGTTTCAGAGAAACATCATGACCAACTTTAGTGTTCTGTGTTTCAGAGAAACATCATGACCAACTTTAGTGTTTACTCTTTTAGAGAAACATCATGACCAACTTTAGTCTTAACTGTTTTAGAGAAACATCATGACCAAATTTTGTGTTCTGTGTTTCAGAGAAACATCATGACCAACTTTAGTCTTTACTGTTTTAGAGAAACATCATGACCAACTTTAGTGTCCTGTGTTTCAGAGAAACATCATGACCAACTTTAGTGTTCTGTGTTTAGAGAAACATCATTACCAACTTTAGTGTTTACTGTTTTAGAGAAACATCATGACCAACTTTAGTCTTTACTGTTTTAGAGAAACATCATCACCAACTTTAGTGTCCTGTGTTTCAGAGAAACATCATGACCAACGTTAGTGTTCTGTGTTTTAGAGAAACATCATGACCAACTTTAGTCTTTACTGTTTCAGAGAAACATCATGACCAACTTTAGTGTTCTGTGTTTTAGAGAAACATCATGACCAACTTTAGTCTTTACTGTTTTAGAGAAACATCATGACCAACTTTAGTGTCCTGTGTTTCAGAGAAACATCACAACCAACTTTAGTGTTCTGTATTTCAGAGAAACATCATGATCATCATCAGAGAGAGCAAAGAGGGCACAGAGAGAGAGAGCAGAGAGAGATAGAGAGAGAGAGAGCAGTCAGAAGAGAGAGCAGAAAGCAGAGAGAGCAGAGAGATAGAGATAGCAGAGAGCGGAGAGAGCAGAGAGAGAGCAGAGAGAGAGCAGAGAGAGCGCAGAGAGACATATACAGAGATAGAGAGATAGAGACACAGAGAGACACGGGGAGAGAGAGAGAGCAGAGAGAGTAGAGACAGAGAGAGCAGAGAGAGCAGAGAGAGAGAGAGAGCAGAGAGAGAGAGATAGAGAGAGAGCAGAGAGAGCAGAAAGCAGAGAGAGCAGAAAGCAGAGAGAGCAGAGAGAGAGAGACAGAGCGAGAGCAGAGAGAGCAGAGAGAGAGAGCAGAGAGGGCACTTAGAGCGAGAGCAGAGAGAGAGAGCAGAGAGTGAGATAGAGAGCAGAGAGAGCAGGCTGAGAGAGTGTCCAGGCCGCATCACACCACTCTGTTGCTATAGTAACCCTGCATCACAACACTCTGTTGCTATAGTGACCCTGCATCACAACACTCTGTTGCTATAGTAACCCTGCATTACAACACTCTGTTGTACAATTTGTTTAATTCAATTCTACATATTTAATTGTTTTGTATTTCATTTCATATCAGTTTCATGTTTCAACCAGTCGCAGGTTAACGTCAACCTGACAGAGGAAACGTAACATCAATAACCAAACTGTTTTCACAATTAACATGCTTTTCTTGTTTCAACTATGTTTTATTATGAAAAGTACAATATATCCTTGTATACTTGTACAACTATGGAGCGTATGTCCACATATAATTATACAATTTGTTATTCAACATAAAAGACAACAAATGATCACATTGGTATTTTAACGGTGTTATTGTCACAATTATAGGAAGACACGCATGTGTGTGTGTGTGTGTCCTGTGTGTGTGTGTGTCCTGTGTGTCCTGTGTGTCCAGTGTGTGTGTGTGTCCAGTGTGTGTGTCCAGTGTGTGTGTGTGTGTGTCCTGTGTGTCCAGTGTGTGTGTGTGTGTGTTTGTCGAGAGTGTGTGTGTGTGTGTGTGTGTTTATCCAATGTGTGTGTGTTTGTCCAGTGTGAGTGTGTGTGTCCAGTGTGTGATTGTGTGTGTGTATGTGTGTGTGTCAGGTTATTATTTCAGGGACACTGAGGAGTCATCATACCAAACCCCAATCCCTGGATAGAGGGGCTCAGTGAATGTGGAGGTGAATGTGATCAGGTGGGTCAATGTGTCAGAGGAGGCTCTATAGAAGGACAGAGTGCCGGCTGGCCAGTCCAGATACACTCCTACTCTGTGGGGGCTGGAGGAGGGGACGTCTATGGTAGTGTGATTATTATTGTGCCATGCATAGTAACTGTTGTCAGAGCAATTCAGACTCCAGGACTTGTCATTGTATCCAAGACAACAGTCCTTAACCCCTCCTCTCCTGTTGATTCCTTTATATGTCACTCCTATACCAGCCCCCATTATCCCACTCCACTCTACCTCCCAGTAACAGCGCCCAGTCAGACCCTCTCTACACAGCACCTGTCCCCAGTCCTCAAATCTCTCTGGGTGATCAGGATACGGCTGCTTCTCTCTCCTACATGTCACCTTTCTGTTCTCCTCAGACAGAGAGAGGAGTCTGTTTACTGTGTTTGGGTCCAGTGTGAGATCACAGACATCTGATGGATGAAACCAGACACAATATTAGAAATCATCATCATTCACATTAGAATGTTAACTCACTTTTCACTAATTCATTTAATGTAGATGTTTCTAGGTATCAAAAGGAGAAGTTAAGGTAACTTGAGACTTGTTGAATGATCATATGTTATACTGTATGGTAATATAAAACACACCTATTCCCATTAATTACACACACACACACACACACACACACACACACACACACACACACACACACACACACACACACACACACACACACACACACACACACACACACACACACACACACACACACACACACACACACACACACACATTGTCAAATCAACTCTTTGGAAACTTTGGTGTCCCTGATTTCTGCTTCTGTAGAACTACATCTGATATTTAATATGACCAAGTCAGTAATGGTGGTATTTGACTTTGACTGAACTTGAATTAAGACTTATTCTTAGTCATATTCTTCACAGCAGTCAACACTCACATTTTCTAAGCCCAGGTTTCATTGTGTATTCTCCACCATGTTCCACACTGTAGCGGTAAGCAGAAGAACAAACAGTCATTGAGGGACACACGGTTAGCAATCATTGGTAAGAATGTTTTTCTGTGTGTGTGTGTGTGTGTGTGTGTGTGTGTGTGTGTGTGTGTGTGTGTGTGTGTGTGTGTGTGTGTGTGTGTGTGTGTGTGTGTGTGTGTGTGTGTGTGTGTGTGTGTGTGTGTGTGTGTGTGTGTGTGTGTGTTCAGAGTGTTTGTCCAGTGTGTGTGTGTGTCTAGTGTGTGTGAATGTGTGTGTGTCCAGGGTGTGTGTGTGTGTGTCCTGTGTGTGTGTGTCTAATGTGTGTGTGTGTGTGTGTGTGTCATTGAGCCACACATCCACACCAACACACACACACACAGTCAGTAAATAACTTTGTCCAAGTGGTGGTTAGAATGTTAGTCTTAACTAGCCTGATAAGTCCAACATGTCTGATATGAACATTGACATAAACCCTCTACATACTTGAGTTTCTCCAGTCTGCAGTGTGGATCCTCCAGTCCAGCAGAGAGCAGTCTGACTCCTGAGTCTCCTGGGTGATTGTAGCTCAGGTCCAGCTCTCTCAGGTGTGAGGGGTTTGACTTCAGAGCTGAGACCAGAGAAGCACAGCCTTCCTCTGTGACTAGACAGCCTGACAGCCTGCAAAGAGTCAAATCATATTAAAACCACACTGCTATTCTTCGGTGGTGAAAATAGTGGCAGTATATATTTTTTCAATATATTCAGATACATCAGCGTCCTGAATCCTGCCATATCTATGCATACATTAATGTATCATTATCTAGAAATTACAAATTATTAAAGTATTGACTGCAGATAGAAACATGTATAGTACAAATATTTGAGTAGACTGACCAGACCAGTTTAAAAAGCAGTATCAGTCAAAAGACAGACAGTGAGGTATCAGATTTAGATTGTATTGAGTATACAGTCCACATCATATCTATTTTGACAGTGAAGCTAACATTTTTAATGTGGCTCTATACTCCAACATGTTGGATTTCAGATCAAATGTTTCATATGAGGTGACAGTATATAATGTCACCTTTTATTTGAGGGTATTTTAATACATATCTGTTTCACCATTTAGAAATAAAAGCACTTTATGTATCTAGTCCCCCCATACTTTGATAATTTGAAGAAGTCGTAAATATTCTGATCAATTAACTTATAGTGTATTAAAGTAGTCAAAAGTGTAGTATTTGGTTCCAAACTCATTGGTTGCATTTGTAGTTTGTTTTGGTTGTGTTTTGGTTGTGTTTTTCCCAATAGTAACTGAACTGTGGATGATGACTGGAGTAATTTTCTGTCTAAGGGAGTAAATAACACATTTCTAAACAATACAAAATTAATCCTGATGATGCCATGATTAAGAAAAATCATGAATGAATCATGAATAATAATGAGTGAGAAAGTTACATATGCTACAACCTCTCACCATTAACAATAACAGAGGCTACAACAAAACATGCTAACCTCTCACCATTACCAATAACAGAGGCTACAACAAAACATGCTAACCTCTCACCATTACCAATAACAGAGGCTACTACAAAACATGCTAACCTCTCACCATTACCAATAACAGAGGCTACAACAAAACATACTAACCTCTCACCATTACCAATAACAGAGGCTACAACAAAACATGTTACCCTCTCACCATTACCAATAACAAAGACTACAACAAAACATACTAACCTCTCACCATTACCAATAACAGAGGCTACAACAAAACATGCTAACCTCTCACCATTACCAATAACAGAGGCTACAACAAAACATGCTAACCTCTCACCATTACCAATAACAGAGGCTACTACAAAACATGCTAACCTCTCACCATTACCAATAACAGAGGCTACAACAAAACATACTAACCTCTCACCATTACCAATAACAGAGACTACAACAAAACATGCTACCCTCTCACCATTACCAATAACAGAGACTACAACAAAACATGCTACCCTCTCACCATTACCAATAACAGAGGCTACAACAAAACATGCTAACCTCTCACCATTACCAATAACAGAGGCTACAACAAAACATGCTAACCTGTCACCATTAACAATAACAGAGGCTACAACAAAACATGCTAACCTCTCACCATTACCAATAACAGAGGATACAACAAAACATGCTAACCTCTCACCATTACCAATAACAGAGGGGGTCTGATCTTTGTTCCTCTGTAACTTTCTCATTCGTCATTATTCACGATTCATTCCTGATTATTCATAATCATGGTAGCATCCACATGAATGTAGAAGTGTTCAGAAACATCTTCTATTCTTACTGACAATACAAGTGAAGTGACTCCAAAATGACAGGACATTATTCACCATTCAGTTTCTATTAGGAAAAACATAATCCAAAACACAACCAAGACAAACTGCAAATCAATTCAACAAGTTTATAGAATCACAAGCTTGATGTAATCACCGCAGGCAAAGAATATTGAACCAAACACTAAACTTTTGACTAAATGTATTTGTCCAAATAATTAAGACTCTCAAATGGGAGAACTACATACATAAAACCTCTCACCATTAACCTCAAATAGAAGGTGACATTCTGTACTGTCACCTAATATGAAACATTATATCTCAAATCCAAAATGCTGGAGCATAGCACCAAATGTAAAACTGTAAGCTTCACTGTCCAAACACATATGGTGTGGACTATGTGTGCCTGGTAAACACATGTGGATCTGGTGAACAGTTATCACTTGTTGACCAACTACAGGAATACTGACCTCAGAGTCTCCAGTTTACAGTGGGGATTCCCCAGTCCAGCAGAGAGCAGCTTCACTCCTGAATCCTTCAGGTCATTGTTACTCAGGTCCAGCTCTCTCAGGTGTGAGGGGTTTGACCTCAGAGATGAGACCAGAGAAGCACAGCCTTCCTCTGTGACTCCACAGCCTGACAGCCTGACAAAGAGATCATCATGACTTCAAACACACTGTTAATTTAACACCAGTAGTGTAGAAGGACAATGGCAGATGCATTTGGTTTATTTTCTCAAACAACATATAGATTAATCTTCCATCTCCTAGAATTGTGTGGTCATTTTGTTATACTAATGTGAAAATTAATGAATTTTTTCAATATGTTTTTCAATATAATATTACAGGCATTTTATAATGCATATTTTTCTCTAAACTGAATATTTATTCCTGATGATTAGTTCTTATATGTCATTTTATTTACTCACAGAGCAGCTCTGGAGGCTTTGACCACTGGCAGCAGCCTCAGAAGACCTTCCTCTGATCTGGAGTATTTCTTCAGGTCAAACACATCCAGCTCCTTTTCTGAAGTCAGCAACACAAAGACCAGAGCTGACCACTGTGCAGGTGACAGTTCGTCTTCTGAGAGACTTCCTGATCTCAGGTAGCTTTGGATCTCCTCCACTAGAGAATGGTCATTCAGTTCATTCAGACAGTGGAACAGATTGATGCTCCTCTCTGGAGAGGGATTCTCCCTGATCTTCTCCTTGATGTACTTGACTGTTTCTTCATGGCTCTGTGAGCTGCTTCTTGTCGTTGTCAGTAGACCTCGTAAGTGCTTCTGATTGGACTCCAGTGAGAGGCCCAGAAGGAAGCGGAGGAACAGGTCCAGGTCTCCCATCTCACTTTGTAAGGCTTTATCCACAGCACTCTTGTAGACAGTAACTTCAGGTTTGTCTCGGAACAGCGTAAAAAACTTCCAGGGTGTTGATTGCGGTTCGGCCATTAGATTCTCATTGTTGTTGATGAATGAGAGGAACACATATACAGCAGCCAGAAACTCCTGAATGCTCAGATGAACAAAGCAGTACACCTTGTCCTGGTACAGCCCACATTCCTCTTTAAAGAGCTGTGTGCACAATCCTGAGTACACTGAGGCTTCATTGACATCAATGCCAGCCTCTTTCAGGTCATCCTTATTGAAAATCAGATTGCCCTTCACAAGCTGTTGAAAAGCCAGTTTTCCCAGTGACAGAATGCTCTCTTTATTCAAGTGTGGACCTGTCTCTTCTTTCCCAAGATACTTATCATTCTTCTGTTTGGTATGAAACACCACAAGGTGTGTGTACATCTCAGTCAAAGTCTTGGGCATCTCTTCTCTCTCATGTTTCAGCATGTGTTCAAGGACTGTTGCAGAAATCCAACAGAAGACTGGAATGTGGCACATTATGTGGAGGCTCCTTGATGTCTTCATGTGTGAGATGATTCTGCTGGCCAGGTCCTCATCACTGAATCTCTTCCTGAAGTACTCCTCCTTCTGTGGGTCATTGAACCCTCGTACCTCTGTCACCTGGTCAACACACCCTGAAGGGATCTTATTGGCTGCTGCAGGTCGGGTAGTTATCCAGAGGAGAGCAGAGGGAAGCAGATTTCCCTTGATGAGATTTGTCAGCAGAACATCCACTGAGGTTGACTTTGTGACGTCCCAACAGATCTTGTTCTTCTGGAAGTCTAGGGGCAGTCGGCACTCATCCAGGCCATCAAAGATTAACAGAACTTTGTACTTGTCGAAGTTGGAGATTCCTGATTTTTTGGTTTCCATTGAGAAGTGATTGAGAAGCTCAATGAAAGTGTGTTTTTCCCCTTTCATCAAATTCAGCTCCCGGAAAGGGAATGAAAATACAAATTGGACATCCTGATTTGCTTTTCCTTCAGCCCAGTCCAGAATGAACTTCTGCACAGAGACTGTTTTTCCAATGCCAGCGACTCCCTTTGTCAGCACAGATCTGATACGTTTGTCTTGTCCAGTTAAGGGTTTGAAGATGTCGTTACATTTGATTGCAGTCTCTGGTCTTGCTTGTTTCCTGGTTGTTGTCTCAATCTGTCTCAGCTCATGTTCATTATTGACCTCTCCTGTTCCACCCTCTGTGATGTAGAGCTCTGTGTAGATCTTATTGAGAAGTGTTGGGTTTCCTTGTTTAGCGATCCCCTCAAAAACACATTGAAACTTCTTCTTTAGATTAGATTTGAGTTCACGTTGGCAAATCACAGCCAGCTCATCTGAATCTAGAAATAACACAGAGGATATTAATATTACGTCTGTTTTAATGCCTACAGTATTGTAGGACTGTTATAAAGTTTTAAATTATAATCATTGATTCTCTTAACTGACTGTATAAATGTGTAAATGTTTTCATAATGCATTACAGACTGGTGTGACTGATTATATTATTATGGTATTATTGATGGTATTATTAATGTTGTCTCTCTCTAAATTAATCAACACATCACATCCCTGCTGCTACTTGATGGGGTCACTAGGTGTTGTGTCAAGGCTGCTACAATATCATTGAGTTACACAGCTACTTTAGCTATACTTTAGCTACAGCTTTTAAATGTTATAAAACCCCATTCAACATGAGGCAGACAGATCTTACATTTCTCCAGTGTGTCAGCAAGATCCTTCTGGTTCATTTTCCTCAGGATGTGCAGTGTGATCTTCAGAGCCCCCTCTCTGGCACTGCTCTCCTGCTTCTCATCTTCAGCATCCACCACTTCCTTATCCTGCTTCTGACTCTCAAAGCCTTCTGGGAGTTCTGGACTAAGAATCCTCTTGAACATCTTCAGCTCGTTCTTCACAAATGTTATAATATTCTCCTCAAGCAACTGAAATAAAGTAAATAAGTTAAGCAAGAGAAGAAATGCTTTCTCATCAACACATGAATGAATGATTGACAGATCAACTTCACTTGAGGTAAACAAAAACAAATGTACATAACAGGACCACATACACTGAATATGGAGGCCAGGTCTGTTTGATGACTCTGGGAAGACTGACCACTGAGAATCTCTGACTCTGATCTCTCCTGTTGGTTTCTGTGGACAAAACATGAGATTACATCTCCTCATCCAGGGAGTACACACACACACACACACACACACACACACACACACACACACACACACACACACACACACACACACACACACACACACACACACACACACACACACACACACACACACACACACACACACACACACACACACACACAGGGAGGGAATATTGTGTTTGTTTAATAGTGTTTTAGGACTATGAAAATGGACATAAAGATTAGCCTATGGATTATGAAAATAACAAAAAGAAATGGGGAAATGGGAGAGAAATGACTAGATACAGTGTTGTTTAACTCACTGACCATAACCCATGAGTTCTTCTTACCTTTGTTCAGTAGAAAAGTCTCCCTCTCTAAACTCTGGAGGACGATCAATAGACCAGTCACTCTTCATGGACACACAGCTGGGTACAGGGGAGGCTGGTCTCTCCTGCTTGATTGTACTTCAACACAACAGAGACAAACATTACATCTCTCATCTACTCTGAGCTCAGATGGGGAAATATAACAAGAGTTTCATTCCAAAAAGCTATATATCCATTTTCAGGAATGTTCGTAAATTAGCTTTTAGTTTTTAAAGAAGTTATGTTTATGTTTTTTGCTAAATGAGGAGATGGCACGTGGGTACCTGCTTCTATAAACCAATGAGGAGATGGCACATGGGTACCTGCTTCTATAAATCAATGAGGAGATGGCACGTGGGTACCTGCTTCTATAAACCAATGAGGAGATGGTACGTGGGTACCTGCTTCTATAAACCAATGAGGAGATGGCACGTGGGTACCTGCTTCTATAAACCAATGAGGAGATGGTAAGTGGGTACCTGCTTCTATAAACCAATGAGGAGATGGCACGTGGGTACCTGCTTCTATAAACCAATGAGGAGATGGCACATGGGTACCTGCTTCTATAAACCAATGAGGAGATGGCACATGGGTACCTGCTTCTATAAACCAATGAGGAGATGGCACGTGGGTACCTGCTTCTATAAACCAATGAGGAGATGGTACGTGGGTACCTGCTTCTATAAACCAATGAGGAGATGGTACGTGGGTACCTGCTTCTATAAACCAATGAGTAGATGGCACGTGGGTACCTGCTTCTATAAACCATTGAGGAGATGCAGCGCGAACTGCGTCACAAATAGAACTGATTCTAGACGCTCGTTGGCGCGCGAGCAGTGTGTCATTTTTAATAACGAAATTAATTTAGCGACGCGAGCGTTGTAGTCAGTCCCGCTAAAATGCTGGTCTTTCTTCTGACAATGAAATTCTCCGGTTGGATCCTTATTGATGATTAATGTTAAAAACATAAAAAATATTGATACATCATTTGACTTGTAACGGAACTTTTTGAGTTCACACACACACAGGAAGGGAATGATTTGTTTGTTTAATATTGTTTTAGGACTAAATGGACAAAACAATTATGAAAACAACAAAAATAAATGGGAAATTGGGAGAGGAGAAATGACTAGAGACAGTGTTGTTTAACTCACTGACCATGACCCATGAGTTCTTCTTACCTTTGTTCAGTAGAAAAGTCTCCCTCTCTAAACTCTGGAGGAGGCTCCATAGACTTGTCACTCTTCATGGACACACAGCTGGGTTCAGGGGAGGCTGGTCTCTCCTGCTTGATTGGACTTCAACACAACAGAGACAAACATTACATCTCTCATCTACTCTGAGCTCAGATGGGGAAACATAAGAAGAGTTTCATTCCAAAACGATATATATACATTTTCAGAAAAGTTGGTAAATTCGATTTTATTGTTTAAAGAAAGTATTTTTTGAAGGCTTCTAAATTGTGTAATTTCCACTTAAAATTGTCAAAATTGATTTGCCCTAATGGATCAGCCCCTACAAAAAATATCCCTTAATTATAATCCACATGAAAATGCACATTTTCTGTTATTTTCCTGCTGTGAGAAACTAGGTCAAATTCAGATGGCATTTGTAAGTGCATTCATCTTTAGGTATCTAGGTGAGACAACCACATATCACAGTCAAATGTACAGGACATTAATATTCCATTCCTGCTAAACAATGGATATATAGAGTTTGGCAAAAAACACATTTTCATACACATCTGAAATCTATGACAGTTATATAGAATGTACCAATAACAAATAATTTCTGATTAAAAAAACTTTTAGAATATAAATTCTTAAACAATATTGTCATCTCACCTCTTAGTTTTGGTGTCATGTTCCCCAGAGAGACTCATTTTAGAGCACTGACCCCTAAACAGAGATACATCATGTTGGTTGTGGTTAACACAGTGACAATTAATTATTGAATGTCAATTATTCTCTTTTATTCATTATCTCTTAGAAATAAAACAATTACTAACAGACACATTCAAACAATCAGGTGATTTAATGCAATTACATTTTATAGCCCAATGACTACTCAAAACCCGTCCACAAGGCCTGAAAACTAACTAATAACCCCTGATAGGTCTACATCTTATTTCAGATAGACTACAGTAGTAAACTAGTCCCTGATAGGCCTACATCTTATTTCAGATAGACTACAGTAGTAAACTATCCCCTGATAGGTCTACATCTTATTTCAGATAGACTACAGTAGTAAACTAGTCCCTGATAGGTCTACATCTTATTTCAGATAGACTACAGTAGTAAACTAGTCCCTGATAGGCCTACATCTTATTTCAGATAGACTACAGTAGTAAACTAGCCCCTGATAGGTCTACATCTTATTTCAGATAGACTACAGTAGTAAACTAGTCCCTGATAGGTCTACATCTTATTTCAGATAGACTACAGTAGTAAACTAGCCCCTGATAGGTCTACATCTTATTTCAGATAGACTACAGTAGTAAACTAGTCCCTGATAGGTCTACATCTTATTTCAGATAGACTACAGTAGTAAACTAGCCCCTGATAGGTCTACATCTTATTTCAGATTGACTACAGTAGTGAACTAGTCCCTGATAGGTCTACATCTTATTTCAGATAGACTACAGTAGTAAACCAGCCCCTGATAGGTCTACATCTTATTTCAGATAGACTACAGTAGTAAACTAGCCCCTGATAGGTCTACATCTTATTTCAGATAGACTACAGTAGTAAACTAGTCCCTGATAGGCCTACATCTTATTTCAGATAGACTACAGTAGTAAACTATCCCCTGATAGACTACAGTAGTAAACTAGCCCCTGATAGGTCTACATCTTATTTCAGATAGACTACAGTAGTAAACCAGCCCCTGATAGGTCTACATCTTATTTCAGATAGACTACAGTAGTAAACTAGTCCCTGATAGGCCTACATCTTATTTCAGATAGACTACAGTAGTAAACTAGCCCCTGATAGGTCTGCATCTTATTTCAGATAGACTACAGTAGTAAACTAGCCCCTGATAGGTCTACATCTTATTTCAGATAGACTACAGTAGTAAACTAGCCACTGATAGGTCTACATCTTATTTCAGATAGACTACAGTAGTAAACTAGCCCCTGATAGACTACAGTAGTAAACTTGCCCCTGATAGGTCTACATCTTATTTCAGATAGACTACAGTAGTAAACTAGCCCCTGATAGGTCTACATCTTATTTCAGATAGACTACAGTAGTAAACTAGCCCCTGATAGACTGCAGTAGTAAACTAGCCCCTGATAGGTCTACATCTTATTTCAGATAGACTACAGTAGTAAACTAGCTCCTGATAGGTCTACATCTTATTTCAGATAGACTACAGTAGTAAACTAGCCCCTGATAGGTCTACAGTAGTAAACTAGCCCCTGATAGGTCGTCATCTTATTTCAGATAGACTACAGTAGTAAACTAGCCCCTGATAGGTCTACATCTTATTTCAGATAGACTACAGTAGTAAACTAGCCCCTGATAGGTCTACATCTTATTTCAGATAGACTACAGTAGTAAACTAGACCCTGATAGGCCTACATCTTATTTCAGATAGACTACAGTAGTAAACTAGCCCCTGATAGGTCTGCATCTTATTTCAGATAGACTACAGTAGTAAACTAGCCCCTGATAGGTCTACATCTTATTTCAGATAGACTGCAGTAGTAAACTAGTCCCTGATAGGTCTACATCTTATTTCAGATAGACTACAGTAGTAAACTAGCCCCTGATAGGTCTACATCTTATTTCAGATAGACTACAGTAGTAAACTAGCCCCTGATAGGTCTACATCTTATTTCAGATAGACTACAGTAGTAAACTAGCCCCTGATAGGTCTACATCTTATTTCAGATAGACTACAGTAGTAAACTAGTCCCTGATAGGTCTACATCTTATTTCAGATAGACTGCAGTAGTAAACTAGTCCCTGATAGGTCTACATCTTATTTCAGATAGACTACAGTAGTAAACTAGCCCCTGATAGGTCTACATCTTATTTCAGACAGACTACAGTAGTAAACTAGCCCCTGATAGGTCTACATCTTATTTCAGATAGACTACAGTAGTAAACTAGCCCCTGATAGGTCTACATCTTATTTCAGATAGACTACAGTAGTAAACTAGCCCCTGATAGGTCTACATCTTATTTCAGATAGACTACAGTAGTAAACTAGCCCCTGATAGACTACAGTAGTAAACTAGCCCCTGATAGGCCTACATCTTATTTCAGATAGACTACAGTAGTAAACTAGCCCCTGATAGGTCTACATCTTATTTCAGATAGACTACAGTAGTAAACTAGCCCCTGATAGGCCTACATCTTATTTCAGATAGACTACAGTAGTAAACTAGCCCCTGATAGGTCTACATCTTATTTCAGATAGACTACAGTAGTAAACTAGACCCTGATAGGTCTACATCTTATTTCAGATAGACTACAGTAGTAAACTAGTCCCTGATAGGTCTACATCTTATTGCAGATAGACTGCAGTAGCCTGGGCAAGATGATTTAGCAGCTTGCTTAGTTCAAATTGACAGATTCATTTATTTAACATGAATAGCAATGTGATTTCTCAATCGGACTCCACACTGCCCTTTCCCACTTGGACAAAAGGAACACCTATGTGAGAATGCTGTTCATTGACTACAGCTCAGAGTTCAACACCATAGCGCCCACGAAGCTCATCACGACTGCGTGGCCAAACACGACTCCAACACCATTGTTAAGTTTGCTGATAACACAACAGTGGTAGGACTTCCGGCGCCGAAAAGAGATGGCCGCCTCGCTTCGCGTTCCTTGGAAAATATGCAGTATTTTGTTTTTTTACGTGTTATTTCTTACATCGGTACCCCAGGTAATCTTAGGTTTCATTACATACAGTCGGGAGGAACTACTGAATATACGATTAACGTCAACTCATCATCGTTCCTACCAGGAATATGACTTTCCCGAAACGGATCCAGTGTTTTGCCTTCCACCCAATACAATGGATCTGATCCCAGCCGGCGACCCTGTGCGACGCCGAAAAAGGGGCAAACGAGGCGGTTTCGTGGTCAGGCTTCGGAGACGGGCACATCGCGCTCCACTCCCTAGCATACTACTCGCCAATGTCCAGTCTCTTGACAACAAGGTTGATGAAATCCGAGCACGGGTAGCATTCCAGAGAGACATCAGGGATTGCAACGTGCTCTGCTTCACGGAAACATGGCTAACTCAAGGGACGCTAACGGAGTCGGTGCAGCCAGCTGGTTTCTTCATGCATCGCGCCGACAGAAACAAACATCTTTCCGGTAAGAAGAGGGGCGGGGGGGTATGCCTTATGATTAACGAGAAGTGGTGTGATCATCATAACAACACACAGGAACTCAAGTCATTCTGTTCACCTGATCTAGAACTCCTCACAATCAAATGTCGACCGCATTATCTACCAAGGGAATTCTCTTCAATCATAATCACAGCCGTATATATTCCCCCCCAAGCAGACACATCGATGGCCCTGAACGAACTTTATCTGACTCTTTGTAAACTGGAAACCACACACCCTGAGGCTGCATTCATCGTAGCTGGGGATTTTAACAAGGCTAATCTAAAAACAAAACTCCCTAAATTCTATCAGCATATCGATTGTGCTACCAGGGCTGGAAAAACACTAGACCATTGTTATACTAATTTCCGCGACGCATATAAGGCCCTCCCCCGCCCCCCTTTCGGAAAAGCTGACCACGACTCCATTTTGTTGATTCCAGCCTACAAACAGAAACTCAAACAACAGGCTCCCGCGCTCAGGTCTGTTCAACGCTGGTCCGACCAATCTGAATCCACGCTTCAAGACTGCTTCGATCACGCGGATTGGAATATGTTCCGCATCGCGTCCAACAACAATATTGACGAATATGCTGATTCGGTGAGCGAGTTCATTAGGAAGTGCATTGACGATGTCGTACCCACAGCAACGATTAAAACATTCCCAAACCAGAAACCGTGGATTGACGGCAGCATTCGCGTGAAACTGAAAGCGCGAACCACTGCTTTTAACCAGGGCAAGGTGACCGGAAGCATGACCGAATACAAACAGTGTAGCTATTCTCTCCGCAAGGCAATCAAACAGGCTAAGTCCCAGTACAGAGACAAAATCGAGTCGCAATTCAACAGCTCAGACACAAGAGGTATGTGGCAGGGTCTACAGTCAATCACGGATTACAAAAAGAAAACCAGCCCCGTCGCGGACCAGGATGTCTTGCTCCCAGACAGGCTAAACAACTTTTTTGCCCGCTTTGAGGACAATACAGTGCCACTGACACGGCCCCCTACCAAAACCTGCGGGCTCTCCTTCACTGCAGCCGAGGTGAGTAAAACATTTAAACGTGTTAACCCTCGCAAGGCTGCAGGCCCAGACGGCATTCCCAGCCGCGTCCTCAGAGCATGCGCAGACCAGCTGGCTGGTGTGTTTACGGACATATTCAATCAATCCTTATCCCAGTCTGCTGTTCCCACATGCTTCAAGAGGGCCACCATTGTTCCTGTTCCCAAGAAAGCTAAGGTAACTGAGCTAAACGACTACCGCCCCGTAGCACTCACTTCCGTCATCATGAAGTGCTTTGAGAGACTAGTCAAGGACCATATCACCTCCACCCTACCGGACACCCTAGACCCACTCCAATTTGCTTACCGACCCAATAGGTCCACAGACGACGCAATCGCAACCACACTGCACACTGCCCTAACCCATCTGGACAAGAGGAATACCCATGTGAGAATGCTGTTCATCGATTACAGCTCAGCATTTAACACCATAGTACCCTCCAAACTCGTCATCAAGCTCGAGACCCTGGGTCTCGACCCCGCCCTGTGCAACTGGGTCCTGGACTTCCTGACGGGCCGCCCCCAGGTGGTGAGGGTAGGTAACAACATCTCCACCCCGCTGATCCTCAACACTGGGGCCCCACAAGGGTGCGTTCTGAGCCCTCTCCTGTACTCCCTGTTCACCCACGACTGCGTGGCCATGCACGCCTCCAACTCAATCATCAAGTTTGCGGATGACACTACAGTGGTAGGCTTGATTACCAACAACGACGAGACGGCCTACAGGGAGGAGGTGAGGGCCCTCGGAGTGTGGTGTCAGGAAAATAACCTCACACTCAACGTCAACAAAACAAAGGAGATGATTGTGGACTTCAGGAAACAGCAGAGGGAGCACCCCCCTATCCACATCGACGGGTCAGTAGTGGAGAAGGTGGAAAGTTTTAAGTTCCTCGGTGTACACATCACGGACAAACTGAATTGGTCCACCCACACAGACAGCGTTGTGAAGAAGGCGCAGCAGCGCCTCTTCAACCTCAGGAGGCTGAAGAAATTCGGCTTGTCACCAAAAGCACTCACAAACTTCTACAGATGCACAATCGAGAGCATCCTGTCGGGCTGTATTACAGCCTGGTATGGCAACTGCTCTGCCCACAACCGTAAGGCTCTCCAGAGGGTAGTGAGGTCTGCAGAACGCATCACCGGGGGCAAACTACCTGCCCTCCAGGACACCTACACCACCCGATGTCACAGGAAGGCCATAAAGATCATCAAGGACAACAACCACCCAAGCCACTGCCTGTTCAGCCCGCTATCATCCAGAAGGCGAGGTCAGTACAGGTGCATCAAAGCAGGGACCGAGAGACTGAAAAACAGCTTCTATCTCAAGGCCATCAGACTGTTAAACAGCCACCACTAACATTTAGCGGCCGCTGCCAACATACCGACTCAACTCCAGCCACTTTAAAAATGGGAATTGATGGAAATTATGTAAAAATGTACCACTAGCCACTTTAAACAATGCCACTTAATATAATGTTTACATACCCTACATTACCCATCTCATATGTATATACTGTACTCTATATCATCTACTGCATCTTGCCATCTTTATGTAATACATGTACCACTAGCCACTTTAAACTATGCCACTTTATGTTTACATACCCTACAGTACTCATCTCATATGTATATACCGTACTCTATACCATCTACTGCATCTGCCATGCCGTTCTGTACCACCACTCATTCATATATCTTTATGTACATATTCTTTATCCCTTTACACTTGTGTGTGTGTGTAAGGTAGTAGTTGTGGAATTGTTAGGTTAGATTACTTGTTGGTTATTACTGCATTGTCGGAACTAGAAGCACAAGCATTTCGCTACACTCGCATTAACATCTGCTAACCATGTGTATGTGACTAATAAAATTTGATTTGATTTGATTTGATCACCGACAATGACGAGAAGTCAGAGAACTGGCAATGTGGTGCCAGGACAACAACCTCTCCCTCAATGTGGGCAAGACAAAGGAGCTGCTTGTGGACCACAGGAAACAGGCCCCCATTAACATCGATGGGGCTGTAGTGGAGCGGGTCGAGAATTTCAACTTTCTTGGTGTCCACATCACCAACGAATTATCATTTTATTAAAAAATATATTTTTTATTTCACCTTTATTTAACCAGGTAGGCTAGTTGAGAACAAGTTCTCATTTACAACTGCAACCAAGATAAAGCAAAGCAGTGCAACACATACAACAACACAGTGTTACACATGTAATAAACAAACGTAGAGTCAATAACACAATATAAAAGTCTATAAACAGAGTGTGCAAATGAGGTAAGATTAGGGAGGTAAGGCAATAAATAGGCCGTAGTGGAAAAGTAATTACAATTTAGCAATTAAACACTGGAGTGATGGATGTGTAGAAGATGAATGTGCAAGTAGAGATACTGGGGTGCAAAGGAGCAAACAAATAAATAACAGTATGGGGATGAGGTAGTTGGATGGGCTATTTACAGATGGGCTATGTACAGGAGCAATGATCTGTGAGCTGGTCTGACAGCTGATGCTTAAAGTTTGTGAGGGAGATATGAGTATCCAGCTTCAGTGATTCTTCAATAGTTAGTAACCAGAGGGTAACGGTAACAGTCAGTTGCAAGCGACACTTGTGACATTGTGCCTAATCTTGCATCAATTTTTTGTATAGTCCTTCTTCAAGACATCTCTCTTATATTATTTTAGCTAAAGTTATAATCTACTCGAAACCAGGTTTAGTTTTTTTCTCTCCAAAATATGAATTACTGTAGGCCTATAATAATTGGTAACAGGCCTACCAAACCCCAAACATTTTGAATTTGATCATGTTCATTTGTATGCCTCAAATATGAAACTGTCTTAAAATATTTGATGATTAGTTGAATCAGGTGTGTAAGTGCTGGTAAGAACAAAAGGATTGAGAAACCCTGAGATAAACATAAAACCATATAATTGAAAAGCTCCTCCACCATCTTTACCAGACGTTTTACTGATAACATGTCAGCCTACTGATTAGTTTACACTTTGAAAACAGCTGTCTGTCAGCAACTCAGCTCAAGTAGCAGTTCTACTAACTAGTAATATCTCATTCCAGGTATTCATTCTCTTACAATGTCCTTTAGAATAGATTATTGTTCAGAAATACTTACTTTGGTTTTCAGTTCTGTCCATATAGTGTTTTCTGCTCTGTCGTCTCAAAATGGATCCTGTACAAAAGAACAAATGTACTTTATGTTTCAGCTCAGCCACCTCCCCACCCTGAAAATAAATGGATGTATTGTGTGTCCAAAGGAAAGTAGTGGGCTTGTGGAAAGTAGTGGGTGTGTCCAAAGGAATGTAGTGGGTGTGTCAAAGCGCTCTGCTATAGGTTAGAGGGTTCTGATTGAGCTGTGTTTTGTTTCATCCATTTCTTACTACTCAACAACCATACATTGATCAACCATACATTGATCAACCATACATTGATCTACCATACATTGATCTACCATACATTGATCTACCATACATTGATATACTATACATTGATCTACCATACATTGATCTACCATACATTGATCAACCATACATTGATCTACCATACATTGATCAACCATACATTGATCTACCATACATTGATCAACCATACATTGATCAACCATACATTGATCTACCATACATTGATCTACCATACATTGATCCACCATACATTGATATACCAAACATTGATCTACCATACATTGAGGTACCATACATTGAGCTACCATACATTGATCTACCATACATTGATCTACCATACATTGATCTACCAAACATTGATCTACCATACATTGATCTACCATACATTGATCTACCATACATTGAGGTACCATACATTGAGCTACCATACATTGATCTACCATACATTGATCTACCATACATTGAGGTACCATACATTGATCCACCATACATTGATCCACCATACATTGAGCTACCATACATTGAGCGACCATACATTGAGCTACCATGCCACAAGAGTTTGGACTTCTGTTTTTAAGCCAGAGGACCCATACTTTTACAGAAATAATTTTACATTTTCATTTTTAAAACTGAAGATTGTTATTTTGTAATTAAAACTATTGATGATGGGTGTACTTCATGTGTGGAATGTGTGTGCAGCTGTCACCCTGCTACTAGGTAACTACTTCCCATTACCAGACAGTAGTACTAGGTAACTACTTCCCATTACCAGACAGTAGTACTAGGTAACTACTTCCCATTACCAGACAGTAGTACTAGGTAGCTACTTCCCATTACCAGACAGTAGTACTAGGTAGCTACTTCCCATTACCAGACAGTAGTACTAGGTAACTACTTCCCATTACCAGACAGTAGTACTATGTAACTACTTCCCATTACCAGACAGTAGTACTAGGTAACTACTTCCCATTACCAGACAGTAGTACTAGGTAGCTACTTCCCATTACCAGACAGTAGTACTAGGTAACTACTTCCCAGCCAGACAGTAGTACTAGGTAACTACTTCCCAGCCAGACAGTAGTACTAGGTAGCTACTTCCCATTACCAGACAGTAGTACTAGGTAACTACTTCCCATTACCAGACAGTAGTACTAGGTAACTACTTCCCATTACCAGACAGTAGTACTAGGTAGCTACTTCCCATTACCAGACAGTAGTACTAGGTAGCTACTTCCCAGCCAGACAGTAGTACTAGGTAACTACTTCCCAGCCAGACAGTAGTACTAGGTAGCTACTTCGCATTACCAGACAGTAGTACTAGGTAACTACTTCCCATTACCAGACAGTAGTACTAGGTAAACCTACTTCCCATTACCAGACAGTAGTACTAGGTAGCTACTTCCCATTACCAGACAGTAGTACTAGGTAGCTACTTCCCAGCCAGACAGTAGTACTAGGTAACTACTTCCCAGCCAGACAGTAGTACTAGGTAACTACTTCCCATTACCAGATAGTAGTACTAGGTAACTACTTCCCATTACCAGACAGTAGTACTAGGTAACTACTTCCCATTACCAGACAGTAGTACTAGGTATCTACTTCCCATTACCAGACAGTAGTACTAGGTAACTACTTCCCATTACCAGACAGTAGTACTAGGTAACTACTTCCCATTACCAGACAGTAGTACTAAGTTACTACTTAAACATAAAACCATATAATTGAAAAGCTCCTCCACCATCTTTACCAGACGTTTTACTGATAACATGTAGGTAGGCCTACTGATTAGTTTACACTTTGAAAACTGCTGTCTGTCAGCAACTCAACTCAAGTAGCAGTTCTACTAACTAGTAATATCTCATTCCAGGTATTCATTCTCTTACAATGTCCTTTAGAATAGATTATTGTTCAGAAATACTTACTTTATTTTTCAGTTCTGTCCATATAGTGTTTTCTGCTCTGTCGTCTCAAAATGGATCCTGTACAAAAGAACAAATGTACTTTATGTTTCAGCTCAGCCGCCTCCCCACCCTGAAAATAAATGGATGTATTGTGTGTCCAAAGGAAAGTAGTGGGCTTGTGGAAAGTAGTGTGTGTGTCCAAAGGGATGTATTGTGTGTCCAAAGGAAAGTAGTGGGCTTGTGGAAAGTAGTGGGTGTGTCCAAAGGAATGTAGTGGGTGTGTCAAAGGGCTCTGCTATAGGTTAGAGGGTTCTGATTGAGCTGTGTTTTGTTTCACCCATTTCTTACTACTCAACAACCATACATTGATCTACCATACATTGATCTACCATACATTGATCTACCATACATTGATCTACCATACATTGATCTACCATACATTGATCCACCATACATTGATCCACCATACATTGATCTAACATACATTGATCTACCATACATTGATCTACCATACATTGATCTACCATACATTGATCTACCATACATTGATCTACCATACATTGATCTACCATACATTGATCCACCATACATTGATCCACCATACATTGATCTAACATACATTGATCTACCATACATTGATCTACCATACATTGATCTAACATACATTGATCTACCATACATTGATCTACCATACATTGATCTACCATACATTGATCTACCATACATTGATCTACCATACATTGATCTACCATACATTGAGGTACCATGCCACAAGAGTTTGGACTTCTGTTTTTAAGCCAGAGGACCCATACTTTTACACAAATAATTTTACATTCTCAGTTTTAAAACTGAAGATTGTTAATTTGTAATTAAAACTATTGATGAAGGTGTACTTCATGTGTGGAATGTGTGTGCAGCTGTCAACCTGCTACTAGGTAAAAACTTCCCTTACCAGACAGTAGTACTAGGTAACTACTTCCCATTACCAGACAGTAGTACTAGGTAACTACTTCCCATTACCAGACAGTAGTACTAGGTAACTACTTCCCATTACCAGACAGTAGTACTAGGTAACTACTTCCCAGCCAGACAGTAGTACTAGGTAACTACTTCCCATTACCAGACAGTAGTACTAGGTAACTACTTCCCATTACCAGACAGTAGTACTAGGTAACTACTTCCCAGCCAGACAGTAGTACTAGGTAACTACTTCCCATTACCAGACAGTAGTACTAGGTAACTACTTCCCATTACCAGACAGTAGTACTAGGTAACTACTTCCCATTACCAGACAGTAGAACTAGGTAACTACTTCCCATTACCAGACAGTAGTACTAAGTTACTACTTCCCATTACCAGACAGTAGTACTAGGTAACTACTTTCCATTACCAGACAGTAGTACTAGGTAACTACTTCCCAGCCAGACAGTAGTACTAGGTAACTACTTCCCATTACCAGACAGTAGTACTAGGTAGCTACTTCCCATTACCAGACAGTAGTACTAGGTAACTACTTCCCATTACCAGACAGTAGTACAAGGTAACTACTTCCCATTACCAGACAGTAGTACTAGGTAACTACTTCCCATTACCAGACAGTAGTACTAGGTAACTACTTCCCATTACCAGACAGTAGTACTAGGTAGCTACTTCCCATTACCAGACAGTAGAACTAGGTAACTACTTCCCATTACCAGACAGTAGTACTAGGTAACTACTTCCCAGCCATTACCAGACAGTAGTACTAGGTAGCTACTTCCAATTACCAGACAGTAGTACTAGGTAACTACTTCCCAGCCAGACAGTAGTACTAGGTAACTACTTCCCATTACCAGACAGTAGTACTAGGTAGCTACTTCCCATTACAGACAGTAGTACTAGGTAACTACTTCCCATTACCATACAATAGTACTAGGTAACTACTTCTAGTAGTCTTCTAGTCTACTACTAGTAGTAGATCAATGTATGGTAGATCAATGTATGGTAGATCAATGTATGGTAGATCAATGTATGGTAGATCAATGTATGGTTGTTGAGTAGTAAGAAATGGATGAAACAAAACACAGCTCAATCAGAACCCTCTAACCTATAGCAGAGCCCTTTGACACACCCACTGCATTCCTTTGGACACACACACTACTTTCCACAAGCCCACTACTTTCCTTTGGACACACAATTACATCCCTTTTTTTTCAGGGTGGGGAGGCGGCTGAGCTGAAACATAAAGTACATTTGTTCTTTTGTACAGGATCCATTTTGAGACGACAGAGCAGAAAACACTATATGGACAGAACTGAAAAATAAAGTAAGTATTTCTGAACAATAATTTATTCTAAAGGACAGAGTAAGAGAATGAATATCTGGATTGAGATATTACTAGTTAGTAGAACTGCTACTGGAGCTGAGTTGCTGACAGACAGCAGTTTTCAAAGTGTAAACTAATCAGTAGGCTGACATGTTATCAGTATAACGTCTGGTAAAGATGGTGGAGGAGCTTTTCAATTATATGGTTTTATGTTTAAGTAGTAACTTAGTACTACTGTCTGGTAATGGGAAGTAGTTACCTAGTACTACTGTCTGGTAATGAGAAGTAGCTACCTAGTACTACTGTCTGGTAATGGGAAGTAGTTACCTAGTACTACTGTCTGGTAATGGGAAGAATTTACCTAGTACTACTGTCTGGCTGGGAAGTAGTTACTTAGTACTACTGTCTGGTAATGGGAAGTAGATACCTAGTACTACTGTCTGGCTGGGAAGTAGTTACCTAGTACTACTGTCTGGTAATGGGAAGTAGATACCTAGTACTACTGTCTGGTAATGGGAAGTAGTTACCTAGTACTACTGTCTGGTAATGGGAAGAAGTTACCTAGTACTACTGTCTGGTAATGGGAAGTAGTTACCTAGTACTACTGTCTGGTAATGGGAAGTAGCTACCTAGTACTACTGTCTGGTAATGGGAAGTAGTTACCTAGTACTACTGTCTGGTAATGGGAAGTAGTTACCTAGTACTACTGTCTGGTAATGGGAAGTAGTTACCTAGTACTACTGTCTGGTAATGGGAAGTAGTTACCTAGTACTACTGTCTGGTAATGGGAAGTAGCTACCTAGTTCTACTGTCTGGTAATGGGAAGTAGTTACCTAGTACTACTGTCTGGTAATGGGAAGTAGTTACCTAGTACTACTGTCTGCTAATGGGAAGTAGTTACCTAGTACTACTGTCTGGTAATGGGAAGTAGTTACCTAGTACTACTGGCTGGTAATGGGAAGTAGTTACCTAGTACTACTGTCTGGTAATGGGAAGTAGTTACCTAGTACTACTGTCTGGTAATGGGAAGTAGTTACCTAGTACTACTGTCTGGTAATGGGAAGTAGTTACCTAGTAATACTGTCTGGTAATGGGAAGTAGCTACCTAGTACTACTGTCTGACAATGGGAAGTAGTTCGTACTACTGTCTGGTAATGGGAAGTAGTTACCTAGTACTACTGTCTGGTAATGGGAAGTAGTTACCTAGTACTACTGTCTGGCTGGGAAGTAGTTACCTAGTATTACTGTCTGGTAATGGGAAGTAGTTACCTAGTACTACTGTCTGGTAATGAGAAGTAGCTACCTAGTACTACTGTCTGGCTGGGAAGTAACTACCTAGTACTACTGTCTGGTAATGGGAAGTAGTTACCTAGTACTACTGTCTGGTAATGGGAAGTAGTTACCTAGTACTACTGTCTGGTAATGGGAAGTAGTTACCTAGTACTACTGTCTGGTAATGGGAAGTAGTTACCTAGTACTACTGTCTGGTAATGGGAAGTATCTACCTAGTACTACTGTCTGGTAATGGGAAGTAGTTACCTAGTACTACTGTCTGGTAATGGGAAGTAGTTACCTAGTACTACTGTCTGGTAATGGGAAGTAGTTACCTAGTACTACTGTCTGGTAATGGGAAGTAGTTACCTAGTACTACTGTCTGGTAATGGGAAGTAGTTACCTAGTACTACTGTCTGGTAATGGGAAGTAGTTACCTAGTACTACTGTCTGGTAATGGGAAGTAGCTACCTAGTACTACTGTCTGGTAATGGGAAGTAGTTACCTAGTACTACTGTCTGGTAATGGGAAGTAGTTACCTAGTACTACTGTCTGGTAATGGGAAGTAGTTACCTAGTACTACTGTCTGGTAATGGGAAGTAGTTACCTAGTACTACTGTCTGGTAATGGGAAGTAGTTACCTAGTACTACTGTCTGGTAATGGCTGGGAAGTAGCTACCTAGTACTACTGTCTGGTAATGGGAAGTAGCTACCTAGTACTACTGTCTGGTAATGGGAAGTAGTTAACTAGTAGCAGGGTGACAGCTGCACACACATTCCACACATGAAGTACACCAATAATTTTAATTACAAATTAACAATCTGCAGTTTTAAAACTGAAAATATAAAATTATTTGTGTAAAAGTATGGGTCCTCTGGCTTAAAAACAGAAGTCCAAACTCTTGTGGCATGGTAGATCAATGTATGGTTGCTCAATGTATGGTGGATCAATGTATGGTAGATCAATGTATGGTTGCTCAATGTATGGTAGCTCAATGTATGGTAGATTAATGTATGGTTGATCAATGTATGGTTGCTCAATGTATGGTAGCTCAATGTATGGTACCTCAATGTATGGTACCTCAATGTATGGTAGCTCAATGTATGGTACCTCAATGTATGGTAGATCAATGTATGGTAGATCAATGTATGGTAGATCAATGTATGGTAGATCAATGTATGGTAGATCAATGTATGGTAGCTCAATGTATGGTAGCTCAATGTATGGTGGATCAATGTATGGTGGATCAATGTATGGTAGATCAATGTATGGTAGATCAATGTATGGTAGATTAATGTATGGTAGATCAATGTATGGTAGATCAATGTATGGTAGATCAATGTATGGTAGATCAATGTATGGTAGATCAATGTATGGTAGATTAATGTATGGTAGATTAATGTATGGTAGATCAATGTATGGTAGATTAATGTATGGTAGCTCAATGTATGGTAGATTAATGTATGGTAGATCAATGTATGGTAGCTCAATGTATGGTTGATCAATGTATGGTAGATCAATGTATGGTAGATCAATGTATGGTAGATCAATGTATGGTAGATCAATGTATGGTAGATCAATGTATGGTTGATCAATGTATGGTAGATCAATGTATGGTGGATCAATGTATGGTAGATCAATGTATGGTAGATCAATGTATGGTTGATCAATGTATGGTAGATCAATGTATGGTAGATCAATGTATGGTAGATCAATGTATGGTTGATCAATGTATGGTGGATCAATGTATGGTGGATCAATGTATGGTAGATCAATGTATGGTAGATCAATGTATGGTTGATCAATGTATGGTAGATCAATGTATGGTGGATCAATGTATGGTCGATCAATGTATGGTAGATCAATGTATGGTTGATCAATGTATGGTTGTTGAGTAGTAAGAAATGGATGAAACAAAACACAGCTCAATCAGAACCCTCTAACCTATAGCAGAGCCCTTTGACACACCCACTACATTCCTTTGGACACACCCACTACTTTCCACAAGCCCACTACTTTCCTTTGGACACACAATACATCCCTTTGGACACACACACTACTTTCCACAAGCCCACTACTTTCCTTTGGACACACAATACATCCATTTATTTTCAGGGTGGGGAGGCGGCTGAGCTGAAACATAAAGTACATTTGTTCTTTTGTACAGGATCCATTTTGAGACGACAGAGCAGAAAACACTATATGGAGAGAACTGAAAACCAAAGTAAGTATTTCTGAACAATAATATATTCTAAAGGAGAGTGAGAGAATGAATACCTAGAATGAGATATTACTAGTTAGTAGAACTGCTACTTGAGCTGAGTTGCTGACAGACAGCAGTTTTCAAAGTGTAAACTAATCAGTAGGCCGACATGTTATCAGTAAAACGTCTGGTAAAGATGGTGGAGGAGCTTTTCAATTATATGGTTTTATGTTTATCTCAGGGTTTCTCAATCCTTTTGTTCTTACCAGCACTTACACACCTGATTAAACTGATCATGAAATATTTTAAGACAGTTTAATATTTGATGCATACAAATGAACATTCTCAAATTCAAATGTTTGGGGTTTGGTAGGCCTGTTACCAATTATTATAGGCCTACAGTAATTAATATTTTGGAGAGAAAAAAACTAAACCTGGTTTCGAGTAAATTATAACTTTAGCTAAAATAATGTAAGAGAGATGTCTTGAAGAAGGACTGTACAAAAAATTGATGCAAGATTAGGCACAATGTCACAAGTGTCGCTTGCAACTGACTGTTACCGTTACCCTCTGGTTACTAACTATTGAAGAATCACTGAAGCTGGAGACTCATATCTCCCTCACTAACTTTAAGCATCAGGTGTCAGACCAGCTCACAGATCATTGCTCCTGTACATAGCCCATCTGTAAAAAGCCCATCCAACTACCTCATCCCCATACTGTTATTTATTTGTTTGCTCCTTTGCAGCCCAGTATCTCTACTTGCACATTCATCTTCTACACATCTATCACTCCAGTGTTTAATTGCTAAATTGTAATTACTTTTCCACTACGGCCTATTTATTGCCTTACCTCCCTAATCTTACCTCATTTGCACACTCTGTATATAGACTTTTATATTGTGTTATTGACTCTACGTTTGTTTATTACATGTGTAACAGTGTGTTGTTGTATGTGTTGCACTGCTTTGCTTTATCTTGGCCAGGTTGCAGTTGAAAATGAGAACTTGTTCTCAACTAGCCTGGTTAAATAAAGGTTAAATAAAAAATATATTTTTTAATAAAATGATAATTCATTGGTGATATGGACACCAAGAAAGTTGAAATTCTCGACCCGCTCCACTACAGCCCCATCGATGTTAATGGGGGCCTGTTTCCTGTGGTCCACAAGCAGCTCCTTTGTCTTGCCCACATTGAGGGAGAGGTTGTTGTCCTGGCACCACACTGCCAGTTCTCTGACTTCTCATCATTGTCGGTGATCAGGCCTACCACTGTTGTGTTATCAGAAAACTTAACAATGGTGTTGGAGTCGTGTTTGGCCACGCAGTCGTGATGAGCTTAGTGGGCGCTATGGTGTTGAACTCTGAGCTGTAGTCAATGAACAGCATTCTCACATAGGTGTTCCTTTTGTCCAGGTGGGAAAGGGCAGTGTGGAGTCCGATTGAGAAATCACATTGCTATTCATGTTAAATAAATGAATCTGTCAATTTGAACTAAGCAAGCTGCTAAATCATCTTTCCCAGGCTACTGTAGTCTATTTGAAATAAGATGTAGACCTATCAGGGGCTGGTTTACTACTGTAGTCTATCTGAAATAAGATGTAGACCTATCAGGGGCTAGTTTACTACTGTAGTCTATCTGAAATAATATGTAGACCTATCAGGGGCTAGTTTACTACTGCAGTCTATCTGAAATAAGATGTAGGCCTATCAGGAGCTAGTTTACTACTGTAGTCTATCTGAAATAAGATGTATACCTATCAGGGCCTAGTTAACTACTGCAGTCTATCTGAAATAGATGTAGGCCTATCAGGGGCTAGTTTACTACTGCAGTCTATCTGAAATAAGATGTAGGCCTATCAGGGGCTAGTTTACTACTGCAGTCTATCTGAAATAAGATATAGGCCTATCAGGGGCTAGTTTACTACTGTAGTCTATCTGAAATAAGATGTAGACCTATCAGGGTCTAGTTTACTACTGTAGTCTATCTGAATTAAGATGTAGGCCTATCAGGGGCTAGTTTACTACTGTAGTCTATCTGAAATAAGATGTAGGCCTATCAGGAGCTAGTTTGCTACTGTAGTCTATCTGAAATAAGATGTAGGCCTATCAGGGGCTAGTTTACTACTGTAGTCTATCTGAAATAAGATGTAGGCCTCTGAGGGGCTAGTTTACTACTGTAGTCTATCTGAAATAAGATGTAGGCCTATCAGGGGCCAGTTTACTACAGTCGTCTATATGAAATAAGTTGTCGGCCTATCAGGGGCTATTAGTTGGTTTTCAGGCCTTGTGGACGGGTTTTGAGTAGTCATTGGGCTAGAAAATGCATTAAATTACCTGATTGTTTGGATGTGTCTGTTAGTAATTGTTTTATTTCTAAGAGATAATGAATAAAAGAGAATAATTGACATTCAATAATTAGTTGTCACTGTGTTAACCACAACCAACATGTTGGATCTCTGTTTAGGGGTCAGTGCTCTAAAATGAGTCTCTCTGGGGAGAAAGTGGAGAGGGGCCCTGCCTCTAAAATGAGTCTCTCTGGGGAACATGACACCAAAACTAAGAGGTGAGCTGACAATATTGTTTAAGAATGTATATTCTAAAAGTTTTTTTATTCAGAAATGATTTCTTATGGGTACATTCTAACTGTTCTAGATTTTAGATGTGTATGAAAATGTGTTTTTATGCAAAATACTATATATCCACCTAGATATCTATATATCCATTGTTTAGCTGGAATGGAATGTTAATGTCCGGTATATTTGACTGTGATATGTGGTTGTCTCACCTAGATACCTAAAGATGAATGCACTTACAGATGCCATCTTAATTTGACTTAGTTTCTCACAGCAGGAAAATAACAGAAAATTTGCATTTTTATGTGGATTATAATTAAGGGATATTTTTGGTAGGGGCTGATCCATTTTTCATTAGGGCAAATCAAGTTTGACAATTTTACAAAATTAAAAAAACGAAATTAAACACTTTAGAAGCCTTAATAAAGACTTTCTTTAAACAATAAAATATAATTGACCAACATTTCTGAAAATGTATATATATCGGTCTGGAATGAAACTCTTCTGTTTCCCCATCTGAGCTCAGAGTAGATGAGAGATGTAATGTTTGTCTCTGTTGTGTTGAAGCCCAATCAATCAGGAGAGACCAGCCTCCCCTGAACCCAGCTGTGTGTCCATGAAGAGTGACAAGTCTATGGAACAACCTATAGTGTTTAGAGAGGGAGACTTTTCTACTGAACAAAGGTAAGAAGAACTCATGGGTCATGGTCAGTGAGTTAAACAACACTGTCTCTAGTCATTTCTCGTCTCCCATTTACCCATTTATTTTAGTTGTTTTCATAATTCATAGGCTAATCCTTTTTTACATTTTCATTGTCCAGTGTGTGTGTGTGTGTGTGTGTGTGTGTGTGTGTGTGTGTGTGTGTGTGTGTGTGTGTGTGTGTGTGTGTGTGTGTTTGTGCACTCCCTGGATGAGGAGATGTAATCTCATGTTTTGTCCACAGAAACCAACAGGAGAGATCAGAGTCAGAGATTCTCCGTAGTCAGTCTTCCCAGAGTCATCAAACAGACCTGGCCTCCATATTCACTGTATGTGGTCCTGTTATGTACATTTGTTTTTGTTTACCTCAAGTAAAGTTGATCTGTCAATCATTCATTAATGTGTTGATGAGAAAGCATTTTGTCTCTTGCTTAACTTATTTACTTGATTTATTCCAGATGCTTGAAGAGAATATTATGACATTTGTGAAGAACGAGCTGAAGATGTTCAAGAGGATTCTTAGTCCAGAACTCCCAGAAGGCTTTGAGAGTCAGAAGCAGGAAGTGGTGGATGCTGAAGATGAGAAGCAGGAGAGCAGTGCCAGAGAGGGGGCTCTGAAGATCACACTGCACGTCCTGAGGACAATGAACCAGAAGGAGCTTGCTGACACACTGGAGAAATGTAAGATCTGTCTGCTTCATGTTGAATGGTGTTTTATAACATTTAAAAGCTGTAGCTAAAGTACAGCTAAAGTAGCTGTGTAACTCAATGATATTGTAGCAGCCTTAACACAACACCTAGTGACCTCATCAAGTAGCAGCAGGGATGTGTTGTGGTGATTAATTTAGAGAGAGAGACAACATTAATAATACCATCAATAATACCAATAATAATATAATCAGTCACACCAGTCTGTAATGCATTATGAAAACATTTACACATTTATACAGTCAGTTAAGAGAATACATTATTATAATTTAAGACTTTATAACAGTCCTTCAATACTGTAGGCATTAAAACAGACGTAATATTAATATCCTCTGTGTTATTTCTAGATTCAGATGAGCTTGCTGTGATTTGCCAACGTGAACTCAAATCTAATCTAAAGAAGAAGTTTCAATGTGTATTTGAGGGGATCGCTAAACAAGGAAACCCAACACTTCTCAATAAGATCTACACAGAGCTCTACATCACAGAGGGTGGAACAGGAGAGGTCAATAATGAACATGAGCTGAGACAGATTGAGACAACAACCAGGAAACAAGCAAGACCAGAGACTGCAATTAAATGTAACGACATCTTCAAACCCTTCACTGGACAAGACAAACTTATCAGAACTGTGCTGACAAAGGGAGTCGCTGGCATTGGAAAAACAGTCTCTGTGCAGAAGTTCATTCTGGACTGGGCTGAAGGAAAAGCAAATCAGGATGTCCAATTTGTATTTTCATTCCCTTTTCGGGAGCTGAATTTGATGAAAGAGGAAAATCTCACATTCATAGAACTTCTCAATCACTTCTTATTGGAAACCAAAGAATCAAGAATCTCCAACTACAACAAGTACAAAGTTCTGTTCATCTTTGATGGTCTGGATGAGTGCCGACTGCCCCTAGACTTCCAGAAGAACAAGATCTGTTGTGACGTCAAAGCGTCAACCTCAGTGGATGTTCTGCTGACAAATCTCATCAAGGGAAATCTGCTTCCCTCTGCTCTCCTCTGGATAACTACCCGACCTGCAGCAGCCAATAAGATCCCTTCATGGTGTGTTGACCAGGTGACAGAGGTACGAGGGTTCAATGACCCACAGAAGGAGGAGTACTTCAGGAAGAGATTCAGTGATGAGGACCTCGCCAGCAGAATCATCTCACACATAAAGACATCAAGGAGCCTCCACATCATGTGCCACATTCCAGTCTTCTGTTGGATTTCTGCAACAGTCCTTGAACACATGCTGGAACATAAGAGAGAAGAGATGCCCAAGACTCTGACTGAGATGTACACACACCTTGTGGAGTTTCATACCAAACAGAAGAATGAAAAGTATCTTGGGAAAGAAGAGACAGATCCACACTGGAATAAAGAGACCATTCTGTCACTGGGAAAACTGGCTTTTCAACAGCTTGTGAAGGGCAATCTGATTTTCTATGAAGAAGACCTGAAAGAGGCTGGCATTGATGTCAATGAAGCCTCAGTGTACTCAGGATTGTGCACACAGCTCTTTAAAGAGGAATGTGGGCTGTACCAGGACAAGGTGTACTGCTTTGTTCATCTGAGCATTCAGGAGTTTCTGGCTGCTGTATATGTGTTCCTCTCATTCATCAACAACAATGAGAATCTAATGGACAAACTGCAAACAAACGACGAGCCTGAAGTTACTTTCTACAAGAATGCTGTGGATAAAGCCTTACAAAGTGAGACAGGAAACCTGGACCTGTTCCTCCGCTTCCTTCTGGGCCTCTCACTGGAGTCCAATCAGAAGCACTTACAAGGTCTACTGACAAAGACAAAAAGCAGCTCACAGACCCATGAAGAAACAGTGAAGTACATCAAGGAGAAGATCAGGGAGAATCCCTCTCCAGAGAGGAGCATCAATCTGTTCCACTGTCTGAATGAACTGAATGACCATTCTCTAGTGGAGGAGATCCAAAGCTTCCTGAACTCAGGAAGTCTCTCAGAAGACGAACTGTCACCTGCACAGTGGTCAGCTCTGGTCTTTGTGTTGCTGACTTCAGAAAATGAGCTGGATGTGTTTGACCTGAAGAAATACTCCAGATCGGAGGAAGGTCTTCTGAGGCTGCTGCCAGTGGTCAAAGCCTCCAGAGCTGTTCTGTGAGTAAATTAAAATGACATATAAGTACTGATCATCAGGAATAAATATTCAGTTTCTAGAAAAATATGTATTATAATATGTATATAATGTTATATTGAACAACATATTGAATCAGTTCATTTGATTTTCACATTAGTTTAACAATATGACCATACAGTTCTAGGAGACGGAAGATGAATCTATATGGTGTTTTAGAGAATAAACCAAATGCATCTGCCATTGTCCTTCTACACTGCTGGTGTTAAATAAACAGTGTGTTTGTGAAGTCATGATGATCTCTTTGCAGGCTGTCAGGCTGTGGAGTCACAGAGGAAGGCTGTGCTTCTCTGGTCTCAGCTCTGGAGTCAAACCCCTCACACCTGAGAGAGCTGGATCTGAGTAACAATGACCTGAAGGATTCAGGAGTGAAGCTGCTCTCTGCTGGACTGGGGAATCCCCACTGTAAACTGGAGACTCTGAGGTCAGTATTCCTGTAGTTGGTCAACAAGTGATAACTGTTCACCAGATCCACATGTGTTTACCAGGCACACATAGTCCACACCATATGTGTTTGGACAGTGAAGCTTACAGTTTGAAATGTGGTGCTATGCTCCAGCATTTTGAACTGTGTGTCCAGTATATGTGTGTGTGTGTGTGTGTGTGTGTGTGTGTGTGTGTGTGTGTGTGTGTGTGTGTGTGTGTGTGTGTGTGTGTGTGTGTCCTGTGTGTGTGTGTGTGTGTGTGTCCTGTGTGTGTGTGTGTGTGTGTGTGTGTGTGTGTGTGTGTGTGTGTGTGTGTGTGTGTGTGTGTGTGTGTGTGTGTGTGTGTGTGTGTGTGTGTGTGTGTGTGTGTGTGTGTGTGTGTGTGTGTGTGTGTGTGTGTGTGTGTGTGTGTGTGTGGCACGTTTGTGTGTGTGTATGTCCAGTGTGTGTGTACACATAAGTCACTAAATGAACTCACACACACACACACTCGGGCTGGGCGATATGGCCAAAATATTATATCTCTGTATTTAAAAAAATAAAATTAAAAAAAAATGACGGTATTTTTCGTTTTTGAATTGTAAAAGTTGTACATTTGCTTTATGAGTAGTGTGGCAGGGTGGCAACACAAGTGATTTCAATGAGTCTTTCCCCATTCTGATTGGTTTATACTTTACAATTCAACTTCAACCAAAACAAATGTCAGCATGCAGTTATGGAAAAATCATCATACTGAGTCATACTGAGAAAAAGTACAGATACTTTAATAGAAAATGACTCAAGTCAAAGTGAAAGTCATCGAGTAAAATACTACTTGAGTAAAAGTCTAAATTATTTGGTTTAATTAAGTATCAAAACTGCTGCGGCAGATAGTTGAGTGGTTGGAGCGCTGGGCCAGTAACTGAAAGGTTGCTGGATCGAATCCCGAGCTGACAAGATAATAATCTGTCGTTCTGCCCTTGAGCAAGGCAGTTAACCCACTGTTCCTGGTAGGATGTCATTGTAAGTAAGAATTTGTTCTTAACTGACTTGCATAGTTAAATAAAGGTTACATTAAAATATAAAGTAATGTATGAAATGCACTTAAATGTACACTTAAGTATCAAAAGTAAAAGTATAAATAATTTCAAATTCCTGATATTAAGCAAACCAGATAGCACAATTTTATTGTATTTTTCTTATTTTACAGATAGCCAGGGGCACACTCCAACACTCCAATAATTTACAAACAAACCATTTGTGTTTAGTGAGTCCTCCAGATAAGAGTAAGGATGACCAGGAATGTTCTCTTGATAATTGCACCATTTTCCTGTGCTGCTAAGCATTCAAAATGAGTACATTTAGGTGTCAGGGAAAATGTAAAAAGTCAGTATTTTCTTCAGGAATGTACTGAAGTAAAAGTAAAAGTTGTCAAAAGTAGAAATAGCAAAATAAAGTAAGTAGTACTTGAATGTATTTTTACTTAAGTACTTTACACCACTGCTCAATTTAGATCAGTTCCACGTAGGGCTGCACGATATGGGCAAGTAATCTAGGACTTATTTTAACCAAATATTGCATTTGTGATTTGACTTGCCAATTAGAGCAAAACTGTTGGAATCATGGAAATAGAATGACTGTTCTAATTCTATAGTTAGAGTATAATAATGGGCACTTTACAGTGTTTGAGATGACAACGAATTAAAATGCCAGAGAGGTGTTATTGTGACAGGGTAGGAACTAAAGTGTTGATAAGTGTTTCCTAGGGGACCTATAAGCGTTTGGCTATATTGCATGTTTTCTCTTATTTACTTCATGTAGCTAACATGTTTTCTCTTAGCTACTTCATGTAGCTAACATGTTGTTGCTTTGCATATTCCTCTTTGGTTTAGAAGATACTGTTGCACAAACAACATGCTGATTTAGGTCTACACCATCACTGGTATTATCAGGTTGTATTAGCTAGCTACGTTTGCTCTGACTCAGTATATTTATTAGCTAGCTAGCTATTAGCATTAGCGGCTAACAATTAGCATCTCACAAGATTTAGGGCAACTTGCTAAGAAAAGACAAACTAGCTGTTTGCTGATGTAAGAAACACAATCTAATAGTGTCATTATAGAACACTAGAGGATTTATATTAAGAAGCAAAGTGGAAACAGCCTCGTTGTCATCAACATTGTTCCATGTGCTGCATTGACCAGGCAGACTGAACACAAACTGAACAGTATTGTTGTCATCAACATTGACCAGCAGATTAAAGTGTCTCGTGGTTGAGGAACATCAAATGCGCTCCTTGAGTGACAGGGTACGTGGTTAGGTCACTGTGGAAAGCTGCACGGTGAGAAAGAGCGGAGAGAAATGACTCAAGTAGCGAAGTAAACTATAAAAATTGAATGTACACATACCGTGTCACATTTAACAAACCAAACATTCAAATACCGGTATAGAAGGTAAAGTAAAAACCCAAACCGGTCCCTGCAAAACCCAAACCGGTCCCTACACACACACACACACACACGCACTGGACGCATACACACACACACAGGACACACACACTGGGCACGCACACACACTTGGGCACCCGGAAACATGACCGAATACAAACAGTGTAGCTATTCCCTCCGCAAGGCAATCAAACAAGCTAAGCGTCAGTATAGAGACAAAGTGGAGTCGCAATTCAACAGCTCAGACACAAGAGGTATGTGGCAGGGTCTACAGTCAATCACGGACTACAAAAGAAAAACCAGCCCCGTCGCAGACCACGATGTCTTGCTCCCAGACAGACTAAACAACTTCTTTGCTCGCTTTGAGGACAATACAGTGCCACTGACACGGCCCACTACCAAAACCTGCGGGCTCTCCTTCACCGCAGCCGAGGTGAGTAAAACATTTAAACGTGTTGACCCACGCAAGGCTGCAGGCCCAGACGGCATCCCCGGCCGCGTCCTCATAGCATGCGCAGACCAGCTGGCTGGTGTGTTTAAGGACATATTCAATCAATCCTTATCCCAGTCTGCTGTTCCCACATGCTTCAAGAGGGCCACCATTGTTCCTGTTCCCAAGAAAGCTAAGGTAACTGAACTAAATGACTATCGCCCCGTAGCACTCACTTCCGTCATCATGAATTGCTTTGAGAGACTAGTCAAGGATCATATCACCTCCACCCTACCTGACACCCTAGACCCACTCCAATTTGCTTACCGACCCAATAGGTCCACAGACGACGCAATCGCAATCGCAATCATACTGCACACTGCCCTAACCCATCTGGACAAGAGGAATGCTGTTCATTGACTACAGCTCAGCATGTAACACCATAGTGCCCTCCAAACTCGTCATTAAGCTCGAGACCCTGGGTCTCGACCACGCCCTGTGCAACTTGGTCCTGAACTTCCTGACGGGCCGCCCCCAGGTGGTGAGGGTAGGTAACAACATCTCCACCCCACCGATCCTCAACACTGAGTCCCCACAAGGGTGCGTTCTGAGCCCTCTCCTGTACTCCCTGTTCACCCACGACTGCGTGGCCATGCACGCCTCCAACTCAATCATCAAGATTGCAGACAACACTACAGTGGTAGGCTTGATTACCAACAACGACGAGACGGCCTACAGGGAGGAGGTGAGGGCCCTCGGAGTGTGGTGTCAGGAAAATAACCTCACACTCAACATCAACAAAACAAAGGAGATGATATTGGACTTCAGGAAACAGCAGAGGGAGCACCCCCCTATCCACATCGACGGGACAGTAGTGGAGAGGGTGGAAAGTTTTAAGTTCCTCGGCGTACACATCACAGACAAACTGACTTGGTCCACCCACACAGACAGCGTTGTGAAGAAGACACAGCAGCGCCTCTTCAACCTCAGGAGGCTGAAGAAATTCGGCTTGTCACCAAAAATACTCACAAACTTTTACAGATGCACAATCGAGAGCATCCTGTCGGGCTGTATTACAGCCTGGTATGGCAACTGCTCTGCCCACAACCGTAAGGCTCTCCAGAGGGTAGTGAGGTCTGCACAATGCATCACCGGGGGCAAACTACCTGCCCTCCAGGACACCTACACCAACAGATGTCACAGGAAGGCCATAAAGATCATCAAGGACAACAACCACCCAAGCCACTGCCTGTTCACCCCGCTATCATCCAGAAGGCGAGGTCAGTACAGGTGCATCAAAGCAGGGACCGAGAGACTGAAAAACAGCTTCTATCTCAAGGTCATCAGACTGTTAAACAGCCATTATTAACATCGAGTGGCTTCTGCCAACATACTGACTCAAATCTCTAGCCACTTTAATAATGGAAATTGATGTAATCAATGTATCACTAGTCACTTTAAACTATGCCACTTTATATAATGTTTACATACCCTACATTACTCATCTCATATGTATATACTGTACTCTATACCATCTACTGCATCTTGCCTATGCCGTTCTGTAACATCACTCATTCATATATCTTTATGTACATATTCTTTATCCCTTTACACTTGTGTGTATAAGGTAGTAGTTGTGGAATTGTTAGGTTAGATTACTCGTTGGTTATTACTGCATTGTCGGAACTAGAAGCACAAGCATTTCGCAAACACTCGCATTAACATCTGCTAACCATGTGTATTATGTAACAAATATTATGTACAAACATTTTATTTTATTTGAGTGGTGCAGCGGTCTAAGGCCCTGAATCTCAGATTCAGAGGTTTGATTCTCACATCCGGGCCATAAGGCGGTGCACAATTGTCCCAGCGTCGTCCGGGTTTTTGGTAGGCCGTCATTGTAAATAAGAATGTGTTCTTAACAGACTTGCCAAGTTAAATAAAGGTTAAATATATATATTTGTAATATACAATATCCTCAAATAAAAGGTGACATTATATACTGTCACCTCATATGAAACATTTGATCTGAAATCCAAAAGGTTGGAGTATAGAGCCACATTTAAAATGTTAGCTTCACTGTCAAAATAGATATGGTGTGGACTGTATACTCAATACAACCTACATCTGATACCTCACTGTCTGTCTTTTGACTGATACTGATTTTTAAACTGGTCTGCTCAGTCTACTCAAATATTTGTACTATACATTATTATATATGAAAGCAATACTTTGATAATTTATAATAATGATACATTCATTCATTTATGAATATATATGGTAGGTTTCAGGACGCTGATGTATCTGAAAATGTTAAAACGTTATACTGCCACTATTATCACCACCAAAGAATAGCAGTGTGATTTTAATATGATTTGACTCTTTGCAGGCTGTCAGGCTGTCTAGTCACAGAGGAAGGCTGTGCTTCTCTGGTCTCAGCTCTGAGGTCAAACCCCTCACACCTGAGAGAGCTGGACCTGAGCTACAATCACCCAGGAGACTCAGGAGTCAGACTGCTCTCTGCTGGACTGGAGGATCCACACTGCAGACTGGAGAAACTCAAGTATGTAGAGGGTTTATGTCCATGTTCATATCAGACATGTTTGACTTATCAGGCTAGTTAAGACAAACATTCTAACCACCACTTGGACAAAGTTATATGCTGACTGTGTGTGTGTGTGTGTGTGTGTGTGTGTGTGTGTGTGTGTGTGTGTGTGTGTGTGTGTGTGTGTGTGTGTGTGTGTGTGTGTGTGTGTGTGTGTGTGTGTGTGTGTGTGTGTGTGTGTGTGTGTGTGTGTGTGTGTGTGTGTGAGTTCAGGTGTATCCCTCAATGACTGTCTGTTCTTCTGCTTACCGCTACAGTGTGGAACATGGTGGAGAGTACACAATGAAACCTGGGCTTAGAAAATGTGAGTGTTGACTGCTGTGAAGAATATGACTAAGAATAAGTCTAAATTCAAGTTAAGTCAAAGTCAAAGACCACCATCAATACTGACTTGGTCATATTAAATATCAGCTGTAGTTCTACAGAAGCAGAAATCAGGGACACCAAAGTTTACAAAGAGTTGCTTTGACAATGTGTGTGTCTGTCTGTGTGTGTGTGTGTGTGTGTGTGTGTTCAACATTTGTGTGAATGTGTGTGTGTGTTCATGCATGCATAGAGGTGTGTGTGTGTGTGTGTGTAATTCATGGGAATAAGTGTGTTTTATATTACCATACAGTATAACATATGATCATTCAACAAGTCTCAAGTTACCTTAACTTCTCCTTTTGATACCTAGAAACATCTACATTAAATGAATTAGTGAAAAGTGAGTTAACATTCTAATGTGAATGATGATGATTTCTAATATTGTGTCTGGTTTCATCCATCAGATGTCTGTGATCTCACACTGGACCCAAACACTGTATTCAGAACCATCTCTCTGTCTGAGGAGAACAGAAAGGCGACAGGGATGAAAGAGAATCTGCCGTATCCTGATCACCCAGAGAGATTTATTGGCTGTGGACAGCTGCTGTGTAGAGAGGGTCTGACTGGACGCTGTTACTGGGAGGTAGAGAGGAGAGGGGGAGAGGCTGATATAGGAGTGACATATAAAGGAATCAACAGGAAAGGAGGGGGTGAGGACTGTTATATTGGAAGGAATGACAAGTCCTGGAGTCTGCACTGCTCTGACAACCTTTACTATGCCTGGCACAATAAGATTCCCACTACCATAGACATCCTCCCCTCCAGCTCCCACAGGGTAGGAGTGTATCTGGACTGGCCAGCCGGCACTCTGTCCTTCTATAGAGCCTCCTCTGACACACTGACCCACCTGATCACATTCACCTCCTCATTCACTGAGCCCCTCTATCCAGGGTTTCATCTTTGGGGTTCTGGCTCCTCAGCATCCCTGTGTCAGGTGGTCCCTGTGTCAAACACAACATGATGTTTCACTCTAATCAATGCTGTTTTCTATGTTTTATTATAATCAATGCTGTTTTCTATGTTTTATTATAATCAATGCTGTTTTCTATGTTTTATTATAATCAATGCTGTTTTCTATGTTTTATTATAATCAATGCTGTTTTCTATGTTTCTATATAATCAATGCTGTTTTCTATGTTTCTATATAATCAATGCTGTTTTCTATGCACCATTCTGTCATTATAATATCCACTATTCTGTCAGTTTAATATCCACTAATCTGTAATTAATATATACACTATTCTGTCATTATAATATAAACTATTCTGTCATTATAAAATCCACTATTCTGTCATTATAATACCCACTATTCTGCCATTATAATATCCACTATTCTGTCATTATAATATCCACTATTCTGTCATTATAATATCCACTATTCTGTCATTATAATATCCACTATTCTGTCATTATAATATTCACTATTCTGTCATTATAATATCCACTATTCTGTCATTATAATATCCACTATTCTGTCATTATAATACCCACTATTCTGTCGTTATAATATCCACCATTCTGTCATTATAACATCCACTATTCTGTCATTATAATATAAACTATTCTGTCATTATAAAATATACTATTTTGTCAATATAATATAAACTATTCTGTCATTATAATATATACTATTCTGTCATTATAATATCCACTATTCTGTCATTATAATGTCTACTGTTCAGTCATTATAATATCCACTATTGCGTCAGTTTAATATCCACTATTCTGTAAATAATATATACACTATTCTGTCATTATAATATCCACTATTCTGTCATTATAATATCCACTATTCTGTCATTATAATATCCACTATTCGTTAATTATATATAAACTATTTTGTCATTATAATATCCACTATTCTGTCATTATATCCACTATTCGTTAATTATATATAAACTATTCTGTCATTATAATATCCACTAAACCGTCATTATAATATCCACATTTGCGTCAGTTTAATATCCAATATTCTGTCATTATAATATCCAATATTCTGTCATTATAATACCCACTATTCTGTCATTATAATATCCACTATTCTGTCATTATAATATCCACTATTCTGTCATTATAATATCCACTATTCTGTCATTATAATATCCACTATTCTGTCATTATAAAATCCACTATTCTGTCATTATAATATCCACTATTCTGTCATTATAATATCCACTATTCTGTCATTATAATATCCACTATTCTGTCATTATTATGTACACTATTCTGTCTTTATAAAAGCAACTATTCTGTCATTATTATGTACACTATTCTGTCTTTATAAAATCAACTATTCTGTCATTATAATATCCACTATTCTGTCATTATAATATCCACTATTCTGTCATTATAATATCCACTACATTATAATATCCACTATTCTGTCATTATTATATCCACTATTCTGTCATTATAATATCCACTATTCTGTCATTATAATATACACTATTCTGTCATTATAATATACACTATTCTGTCATTATAATATCCACTATTCTGTCATTATAATATCCACTATTCTGTCATTATAATACCCACTATTCTGTCATTATAATATCCACTATTCTGTCATTATAATATCCACTATTCTGTCATTACAATATCCACTATTCTGTCATTATAATATCCACTATTCTGTCATTATAATATCCACTATTCTGTCATTATAATATCCACTATTCTGTCATTATAATATCCACTATTCTGTCATTATAATATCCACTATTCTGTCATTATTATGTACACTATTCTGTCTTTATAAAAGCAACTATTCTGTCATTATTATGTACACTATTCTGTCTTTATAAAATCAACTATTCTGTCATTATAATATCCACTATTCTGTCATTATAATATCCACTATTCTGTCATTATAATATCCACTACATTATAATATCCACTATTCTGTCATTATTATATCCACTATTCTGTCATTATAATATCCACTATTCTGTCATTATAATATACACTATTCTGTCATTATAATATACACTATTCTGTCATTATAATATACACTATTCTGTCATTATAATATACACTATTCTGTCATTATAATATACACTATTCTGTCATTATAATATCCACTATTCTGTCATTATAATATCCACTATTCTGTCATTATAATATCCACTATTCTGTCTTTATAATATCCACTATTCTGTCTTTATAAAATCAACTATTCTGTCATTATAATATATACTATTCTGTCATTATTATATCCACTATTCTGTCATTATAATATCCACTATTCTGTCTTTATAAAATCAACTATTCTGTCATTATAATATATTCTATTCTGTCATTATAATATCCACTATTCTGTCATTATAATATCCACTATTCTGTCATAATATCCACCATTCTGTCATTATAATATCCACTATTCTGTCTTTATAATGTCCACTATTCTGTCTTTATAAAATCAACTATTCTGTCATTATAATATCCACTATTCTGTCATTATAATATCCACTATTCTGTCATTATAATATCCACTATTCTGTCATTATAATATCCACTATTCTGTCATTATAATATCCACTATTCTGTCATTATAATGTCCACTATTCTGTCTTTATAATGTCCACTATTCTGTCTTTATAAAATCAACTATTCTGTCATTATAATATCCACTATTCTGTCATTATAATATCCACTATTCTTTCATTATAAAATGAACTATTCTGTCCTTATAATATCCACTACATTATAATATCCACTATTCTGTCATTATAATATCCACTATTCTGTCATTATAATATCCACTATTCTGTCATTATAATATCCACTATTCTGTCATTATAATATCCACTATTCTGTCATTATAATATCCACTATTCTGTCATTATAATATCCACTATTCTGTCATTATAATATTCACTATTCTGTCATTATAATATCCACTACATTATAATATCCACTATTCTGTCAGTATAATATCATAATCATAATATAATGTTACCCTGTGTTTTGGGTTGGTCAGTGTTTTTCACTCTGTGTTTTGTGTTGGTCAGTTTTTTTCGCCCTGTGTTTTGGGTTGGTCAGTGTTTTCCGCTCTGTGTTTTGGGTTGGTCAGTGGTTTCCGCCCTGTGTTTTGGGTTGGTCAGTGTTTTCCTGCTCTGTGTTTTGGGTTGGTCAGTGTTTTCCGCTCTGTGTTTTGGGTTGGTCAGTGGTTTCCGCCCTGTGTTTTGGGTTGGTCAGTGTTTTCCTGCCCTGTGTTTTGGGTTGGTCAGTGTTTTCCGCCCTGCGTTTTGGGTTGGTCAGTGTTTTCCGCACTGGGTTTTGGGTTGGTCAGTGTTTTCCGCCCTGTGTTTTGGGTTGGTCAGTGTTTTCCGCCCTGTGTTTTGGGCTGGTCAGTGTTTTCCGCCCTGTGTTTTGGGCTGGTCAGTGTTTTCCGCCCTGTGTTTTGGGTTGGTCAGTGTTTTCCGCTCTGTGTTTTGGGCTGGTCAGTGTTTTCCGCCCTGTGTTTTGGGCTGGTCAGTGTTTTCCGCCCTGTGTTTTGGGTTGGTCAGGGTTTTCCGCCCTGTGTTTTGGGTTGGTCAGTGTTTTGTGTTTGGGTAGGACCATTTTTTGTGCCGGAATAAATATAAATTTTTTCCTTGAACCTCTGCTCTCTGCGCCTGATTCCTACCTTCCACTCCTAGTCAACCGTGACAATAATATCCACTATTCTGTCAATATAATATCCACTATTCTGCCATTATAATATCCACTACATTATAATATCCACTAGATTATAATATCCACTATTCTGCCATTATATTATCCACTATTCTGTCATTATAATATCCACTACATTATAATATCCACTATTCTGTCATTATAATATCCACTATTCTGTCATTATAAAATCCACTATTTTGCCATTATAATATCCACCGTTCTGTCCAGATAACAGGAGATAACCAATGTCAATATAATATCCACCGTTCTGTCCAGATAACAGGAGATAACTATTGGACTGGTTGAATCCAACTAGAAACTTCTGGCATCTTTGATTGTTTTTCCCAGTTTAGAACCTCACAAACAAATGACAAACTATTGTAAGTCAGAAAGTTGTTCAGGTTCATTCCCAGTTATGTCTACTCCAGGGAGAGAGAGTTGTCCACGTTCAGACCCAGTGATGTCTACTCCAGGGAGAGAAAGTTGTCCACGTTCAGACCCAGTGATGTCTACTCCAGGGAGAGAGAGTTGTCCACGTTCAGACCCAGTAATGTCTACTCCAGGGAGAGAGAGTTGTCCACGTTCAGACCCAGTGATGTCTACTCCAGGGAGAGAGAGAGTTGTCCACGTTCAGACCCAGTAATGTCTACTCCAGGGAGAGAGAGTTGTCCACGTTCAGACCCAGTGATGTCTACTCCAGGGAGAGAGAGTTGTCCACGTTCAGACCCAGTAATGTCTACTCCAGGGAGAGAGAGTTGTCCACGTTCAGACCCAGTAATGTCTACTCCAGGGAGAGAAAGTTGTCCACGTTCAGACCCAGTGATGTCTACTCCAGGGAGAGAGAGTTGTCCACGTTCAGACCCAGTAATGTCTACTCCAGGGAGAGAGAGTTGTCCACGTTCAGACCCAGTAATGTCTACTCCAGGGAGAGAAAGTTGTCCACGTTCAGACCCAGTGATGTCTACTCCAGGGAGAGAGAGTTGTCCACGTTCAGACCCAGTGATGTCTACTCCAGGGAGAGAGAGAGTTGTCCACGTTCAGACCCAGTAATGTCTACTCCAGGGAGAGAGAGTTGTCCACGTTCAGACCCAGTAATGTCTACTCTAGGGAGAGAGCGTTGTCCACGTTCAGACCCAGTGATGTCTACTCCAGGGAGAGAGAGAGTTGTCCACGTTCAGACCCAGTGATGTCTACTCCAGGGAGAGAGAGTTGTCCACGTTCAGACCCAGTAATGTCTACTCCAGGGAGAGAGAGTTGTCCACGTTCAGACCCAGTGATGTCTACTCCAGGGAGAGAGAGTTGTCCACGTTCAGACCCAGTAATGTCTACTCCAGGGAGAGAGAGTTGTCCACGTTCAGACCCAGTGATGTCTACTCCAGGGAGAGAGAGTTGTCCACGTTCAGACCCAGTGATGTCTACTCCAGGGAGAGAGAGAGTTGTCCACGTTCAGACCCAGTTATGTCTACTCCAGGGAGAGAGAGTTGTCCACATTCAGACCCAGTTATGTCTACTCCAGGGAGAGAGAGTTGTCCACGTTCAGACCCAGTTATGTCTACTCCAGGGAGAGAGAGTTGTCCACGTTCAGACCCAGTTATGTCTACTCCAGGGAGAGAGAGTTGTCCACGTTCAGACCCAGTAATGTCTACTCCAGGGAGAGAGAGTTGTCCACGTTCAGACCCAGTAATGTCTACTCCAGGGAGAGAGAGTTGTCCACGTTCAGACCCAGTGATGTCTACTCCAGGGAGAGAGAGTTGTCCACGTTCAGACCCAGTAATGTCTACTCCAGGGAGAGAGAGAGTTGTCCACGTTCAGACCCAGTAATGTCTACTCCAGGGAGAGAGAGTTTGACTGTTTCTTTCTAAACCAAACCATTTACTGTATCAGTGAGTCCTGTAATAATTAGATTGTAGCCATGGTTATCACTTATCTAGATAGGTACTTTACTGTATCAGTGAGTCCTGTAATAATTAGATTGTAGCCATGGTTATCACTTATCTAGATAGATACTTTACTGTATCAGTGAGTCCTGTAATAATTAGATTGTAGACACGGTTATCACTTATCTAGATAGATACTTTACTGTATCAGTGAGTCCTGTAATAATTAGATTGTAGCCACGGTTATCACTTATCTAGATAGGTACTTTACTGTATCAGTGAGTCCTGTAATAATTAGATTGTAGCCATGGTTATCACTTATCTAGATAGATACTTTACTGTATCAGTGAGTCCTGTAATAATTAGATTGTAGACACGGTTATCACTTATCTAGATAGATACTTTACTGTATCAGTGAGTCCTGTAATAATTAGATTGTAGACACGGTTATCACTTATCTAGATAGATACTTTACTGTATCAGTGAGTCCTGTAATAATTAGATTGTAGCCATGGTTATCACTTATCTAGATAGATACTTTACTGTATCAGTGAGTCCTGTAATAATTAGATTGTAGACACGGTTATCACTTATCTAGATAGATACTTTACTGTATCAGTGAGTCCTGTAATAATTAGATTGTAGACACGGTTATCACTTATCTAGATAGATACTTTACTGTATCAGTGAGTCCTGTAACAATTAGATTGTAGCCACGGTTATCACTTATCTAGATAAATACTTTACTGTATCAGTGAGTCCTGTAACAATTAGATTGTAGCCATGGTTATCACTTATCTAGATAGATACTTTACTGTATCAGTGAGTCCTGTAACAATTAGATTGTAGCCATGGTTATCACTTATCTAGATAGATACTTTACTGTATCAGTGAGTCCTGTAACAATTAGATTGTAGCCATGGTTATCACTTATCTAGATAGATACTTTACTGTATCAGTGAGTCCTGTAACAATTAGATTGTAGACATGGTTATCACTTATCTAGATAGATACTTTACTGTATCAGTGAGTCCTGTAACAATTAGATTGTAGCCATGGTTATCACTTATCTAGATAAATACTTTACTGTATCAGTGAGTCCTGTAACAATTAGATTGTAGCCATGGTTATCACTTATCTAGATAGATACTTTACTGTACTTTATTCAAGCTATTGGAGCAGAGGACAACAGAATGATGATTGACGTCTTCGTATGTCTGTTCACTGTCATTCATTGACTGTCTAATACATGTAGTCAAGCCAATGTGCTTATTATGACGTTTCCTAACCCGTTAGAGCCCAGTTGAGAAGCCACGGTGTGTATTATGACGTTTCCTAACCCGTTAGAGCCCAGTTGAGAAGCCACGGTGTGTATTATGACGTTTCCTAACCCGTTAGAGCCCAGTTGAGAAGCCACGGTGTGTATTATGACGTTTCCTAACCCGTTAGAGCCCAGTTGAGAAGCCACGGTGTGTATTATGACGTTTCCTAACCCGTTAGAGCCCAGTTGAGAAGCCACGGTGTGTATTATGACGTTTCCTAACCCGTTAGAGCCCAGTTGAGAAGCCACGGTGTGTATTATGACGTTTCCTAACCCGTTAGAGCCCAGTTGAGAAGCCACGGTGTGTATTATGACGTTTCCTAACCCGTTAGAGCCCAGTTGAGAAGCCACGGTGTGTATTATGACGTTTCCTAACCCGTTAGAGCCCAGTTGAGAAGCCACGGTGTGTATTATGACGTTTCCTAACCCGTTAGAGCCCAGTTGAGAAGCCACGGTGTGTATTATGACGTTTCCTAACCCGTTAGAGCCCAGTTGAGAAGCCACGGTGTGTATTATGACGTTTCCTAACCCGTTAGAGCCCAGTTGAGAAGCCGCGGTGTGTATTATGACGTTTCCTAACCCGTTAGAGCCCAGTTGAGAAGCCGCGGTGTGTATTATGACGTTTCCTAACCCGTTAGAGCCCAGTTGAGAAGCCGCGGTGTGTATTATGACGTTTCCTAACCTGTTAGAGCCCAGTTGAGAAGCCACGGTGTGTATTATGACGTATCTTAAATCCTCAAGCTCTCGTAGTGGGCATCTAAGTGCGTCACTATATACACAGAAGATCTCCACTAAACATAGAATTACATGGTTTCTGTGACCGCCGATAACTTCAAAACAGACTTGACTAGAAAAACATAGTTGCCAATGTTTTTGCAATTGATACAAAGATGTGACTTGACTGGGAGACCCATGAGATGACAGTGGGCTTCTGGTTTCTCTCCCTCTAAAAACAGAAATAAATAATTTTAAAAAACAAACTGGCTTTTATTTACAAATTAATAAGAATGTCTCACCCCATGTTCAAGATTTCTCGCTCATTTTACGTTATTTGAAAACGAAATCATCTCCAAAATAGGTCAGGTTGTAAATCCAGAACAATAGACTTGCCTAGAAGGAGGGTAGGGGGACAATTCTATCGTCAAATGTATTTCTTAGTTAGGTTGGCTGTATCACAAGTGCCCGTGATTGGTTGCAATTTCAGTTTAATTCACCAGAAAATACAGAACAAATAATACAACAAATATTGTGGTTAAACTCAAATATACTCAGTGATAAAAAATGTTTTATAAATTGGAACTTTTACCATGTGGAAGGGGACAAGTATTATTATTGTTGTTGTTAACCTGTTTTTCAGGCTGTGAATTCTGCAGACAACGTTTATAGGATGGGCTATTAGCAGGACAAAATATATTGGTCATATTGTTCATGGCTCCCGAGTGGCACAGTGGTCTAAGGCACTGCATCACTACAGTCCCTGGTTTGAATCCAGGCTGTATCACATCCATCCGTGATTGGGAGTCCCATAGGGCGGCGGACAATTGGCCCAGTGTCATCCGGGTCAGGGGAGGTTTTGGCTGACCAGGGATGTCCTTCTCTCCCTCTAAAAACATAAATAAATATGTTGGCCTTTATAAATATTATTTTGGCCTTTATTCAGATTACAATCGCTCACTTTTGTTTTTTGACAACTAAATAATCTCAAAAATATCGTTATATTTAGCCTACCCAATGTGGACGACTAGTTTAGCACCGTTTCGCTCTGCTCTGAGACAAGCATGGAGAAACTAAAATGTTCTTTAAAAAAAAAAACGAAATCATCTCCAAAATATTATTATATATTATCAAGTTGATGGGACAGTCATACAGCCCTGGAACCTCATTCATGGCTTTGGATCAAAATAAATAAGTACCAACATTCTTTCTGATTAGTCTTTATTAATAAAGACATGTTTTGGTTATCCTGACCTGGACACCATGTACAGTATTATAATAGCCCATTATGGGCTGTTAGCAGGACAATATACCTTTACCAACACCTCTCTGTATTTAGATACTTTGTGGATGGGGCCTCCTGATTGGATGGGGCCTCCTGATTGGATGGGGCCTCCTGATTGGATGGGGCCTCCTGATTGGATGGGGCCTCCCGAGTGGCGCAGCAGTCTAAGACACCACATCACAGTGTAAAATGCGTTGCTACAGATGCAGGTTTAATATCTGTGCCGGCCGCCACCGGGAGACTCATATGTAATTATTGACACGTCATTGGAGAAAAATATTTTCAGATATACTGTAGGTCTACCGTAGACCACATGAGTCTCACTAGTGTTGAGTAGTGTGCTGTTAAAAGTGGTGTAGGTCTTATTTATTTAAAGAGCATATTGAAGTTAGAAGCAATAGGATTTGAAGCATTAGCCTACCTGCTGTAGTCAACTATTTTAGCACTGTTTCACGCCGCTCTGAGACAAGCACGTGGTCTTGATAAATCTATGAGATTTTTATTTTCTTTGAATCTCTGTTTGGATTTTGGTTAGACTACAATTATATAATTAGGGTGTGGAAATGTTTTGCTCTTAGTACTGTAGCCTACTCCCAACCGTCACGTTGTACAGCGCCATATTTTCCGTTCCATCCTAACAGAAACCAAGAGGGTTATTTATTTTTCTTGGAACAAAAACAGCATAATATTAATCAAATTAATTAAGCAAAATTTCTTAAAATCAGTCCCATATACTATGTTCTTACAAAAAAAGTTTTTACATTTTCAAGTACAACCTCTATTGAAGGCTATCAAATGATTCCCAAAGACCCTCTGGTGGTCAAACTAGCACTAACTAGCATTAATGGTACCAGTGGCTGACACTTAAATAACGTGCCATAGAATTCTGCGGCACCATGCAAGCTGTGCTGCTGTACGCTGCAACTTTTAAAGGAGGAACCACTGTACGCTACATGGTCAAAAGTATGTGGACACCCCTTCATAAAGTTGGTGCTGTCTTATCAATGACATTATCTTCTAACCTTGTTAATTAAAGGAAAACAACCTTGAATCATGACTCATCATCCTTCTCTACAGGGGAAATGACATTACCTTCTAACCTTGTTAAAGGAAAACAACCTTGAATCATGACTCATCATCCTTCTCTACAGGGGAAATGACATTACCTTCTAACCTTGTTAAAGGAAAACAACCTTGAATCATGACTCATCATCCTTCTCTACAGGGGAAATGACATTACCTTCTAACCTTGTTAACCTGTTTGGCGTGCAAGCCCGACGTCGGTACATTTATGACAACAGCCACTTCAAGTGCAGGGCGCGAAATTCAAAAGATATTTTTTTTAAATATTTAACTTTCACACATTAACAAGTCCAATACAGCATATGAAAGGTACACATCTCGTGAATCCAGCCAACATGTCCGATTTTTAAAATGTTTTACAGGGAAGACAAAATATGTAAATCTATTAGCTAACCACGTTAGCAAAAGACACCACTTTTATTACTCCATCAGTTTTTGACTCCATCAGTAGCTATCACAAATTCGGCCAAATAAAGATATAAATAGCCACTAACCAAGAAACAACCTCATCAGATGACAGTCTGATAACATATTTATTGTATAGCATATGTTTTTTTCAAAAATTTTGGATATTTCAGGTATAAATCATAGTTTACATTGCAGCTACATTCAGAAATTGCACCGAAAGCAGCCATAATATTTACAGACACCAACGTCAAATACCTAATTACTCATCATAAAACCTTTCTGAAAAATACATAGTGTACAGCAAATGAAAGACAAGCATCTTGTGATGCCAGACAATATTTCCGATGTATTAAGTGTTTTACAGCGAAAACAAAATGTAGCATTATATTAGCTTAGCACAATAGCCAGAAACACTTGGGCGCCGGCGACTACGACAGATATATGAAATAACATCATAAATTGGGTCTTACTTTTGCTGATCTTTCATCAGAATTTTGAACAAGGTGTCCTTTGTCCAGATGAGTCAATGTTTGGATTCAGAATGGCAACTTTCTCTCTCCATTTAGCAAGCGCGCTAGCCGGGTTGCACGGATCTCTCCATGTAAACAAACGGAAGAGAACGGAACACGGCAAAACTCACGAAAGAATTTCAATAATCTGATGAAACTATATTGAAAAAACATACTTTACGATGATATGGTGACATGTATCAAATAAAATCAAAGCCGGAAATAATAGTCGCCTAAAACGTCAGCAAAACAAAAGGCAACCCCACTGTCCAAATTGCGTTCTTCAGAGTACCGGAAATGGGGTACACGTCATTCCAAGAGGATTTATTCCATCCCAGATTGAGATAATCACCTAATTTCTTCTCTCACAGCCTTCTTGACACCCAGAGGAAGGTGTATGACGTGCATGTATACTAATAGCTCGTGCCCATTTATAGGCAGGAAGAGGAAGAGAGCATCGATTTCAGACTTTGAACTTCCGGGTCAGGAAAAGTGCTGCAGAATGAGTTCTGTTTCACTCAGAGAAATAATTCAAACGGTTTTAGAAACTAGAGAGTGTTTTCTATCCAATAGTAATAATAATATGCATATTGTACGAGCAAGAATTGAGTACGAGGCCGTTTGAAATGGACACATTTTATCAGGCTACTCAATACTGCCCCTTGCAGCCATAAGAAGTTAAAGGAAAAATACCTTCAATCATGACTCATCATCCTTCTCTACAGGGGTAAATGACATTACCTTCTAACCTTGTTAAAGGAAAACAACCTTGAATCATGACTCATCATCCTTCTCTACAGGGGGAAATTACATTACCTTCTAACCTTGTTAAAGGAAAACAACCTTGAATCATGACTCATCATCCTTCTCTATAAGGGAAATGACATTACCTTCTAACCTTGTTAAAGGAAAACAACCTTGAATCATGACTCATCATCCTTCTCTATAAGGGAAATGACATTACCTTCTAACCTTGTTAAAGGAAAACAACCTTGAATCATGACTCATCATCCTTCTCTACAGGGGAAATGACATTACCTTCTAACCTTGTTAAAGGAAAACAACCTTGAATCATGACTCATCATCCTTCTCTACAGGGGAAATGGAAGCTCATCCAGAGTCTGCAGCTCATCAGTCCCATCGTCCTCTGAAAGGAGCAGTAAACATGACAGCTGCTGAGATCTTATTAGCCTTCCTATTAGGAGGCACAGCCTTATAATAATAATAATATATAGTTAATAATAATCAGGAAAACCAAGTAGAAAACGCTGCACGATCCAGCCACCGCTGCAACCCCAACTTCCAAACAGGGATTCCAACCAAGTTACAAGCATCCACTTTGGTTTGGGGGAATTTTTCTAAGCCGCAGTGGCAATGTATTCTGCAAGATCAGTCACATTAGAAGAGTGATCTGGGAGAACAAAAATACAACATTCATCCCCAATGTTTGCACAAGTGCCCCCTTGACCTGCCAGAAGATAGTCAAGAGCCTCTCTGTTTTGCAGAGATAACTTTAGCAATTCTTTTAGTTCCCCATTCAATTGTTCCTGGGCATTTCTACTTGCATTGCCAATGTTCTCTATGTGTCTAGAGATGTCATGGATTTGGTCTAGGGCACATACAACTCCATACCCAGAGAAAAACACAGCAAAGAACCTGGAGGCAGGTGCCTGAGCGTGAGTGGTGTCAGCTAGAGACCTCTTATCTCTCCTCATTCCAGGAAGTTTGTAGTCTTTAAACAGAGCCATCAGATCCCTCTCATTATTTGGAACGGTTCTCATAGCTGTCACCACAAACCCAACAGTACAAGTACCTCCCCAGTTCGAGGGCAGGCTATAGTAAGCCATCTTACCACACAGCCAATAGGTGCCATTTGGGGCTCCTCTCAGAGTTGTGCTATGTTTGTCAACCCACATTTTAAATGGTTCCTTATCTGCCTGACCATTCTCCTGTATTACTGTTAAATTGCAAGCATTTGATCCATTAAGATTCATAGTACAATTACATTTCAATTCTCCCAAATCGTGATCTCCATATCCTCTAATACACCAAGGGGCAGTCATCACCCCAGCCAATGAAATGGGCGGGATTGAGACATTACCAGGCCTCAAGTAATAGGATACATTGGGTTGATTATATACCTTAACATTGTTGGTCATAGTATAAAAAGGTATTTTTCCTGCCAATGCTATAGTAAAGTTCACCCCTATTGGGACTCCCATAAGGGACAAGCCTGCCCCTACCTTAACCGGACCCATCCCACACACCCAACAGTCCTTTTCTTTGGAGGGCAGGTTGGCAACCATTTCTGCTCTAGATAAGAACAAATTGTCCTCATGTGTGTGAGGTTCCAGCAGGGCTGTCCTTCTACGATGACCATCTACTTCTAGGCCATTACTACAGGTCTGCATTGGTCCCTTTTGCTCAGGACTCCTTCTGTCATTACCATCTACTTCTGGGCCACTACTACAGGTCTGTGTTGGTCCCTCTTGCTCAGGACTCCTTCTGTCATTACCATCTACTTCTGGGCCACTACTAGAGGCCTGCGTTGGTCCTTTTGGCTCAGGACTCCTTCTGTCATTACCATCTACTTCTGGGCCACTACTAGAGGCCTGCGTTGGTCCTTTTGGCTCAGGACTCCTTCTGTCATTACCATCTACTTCTGGGCCACTACTCCGGGCCTGCGTTGGTCCTTTTGGCTCAGGACTCCTTCTGTCATTACCATCTACTTCTGGGCCACTACTACAGGCCTGCGTTGGTCCTTTTGGCTCAGGACTCATTCTGTCATTACCATTTGCTTCTGGGCCACTACTCGGGGCCTGCATTGACCCCTTTGGCTCCGAACTTATCTCTCCCTCTGTCAGTTTTCCCACAAGAGAACAACCTACTGTTCTTATTAGTACTCCTGTGCTAATGCAGAGGAGGGCCACACTGCACCACCGGACCTGGTGAGACCCCATCTTCTTCTGGATCAGGAACTCGTCTGCAGTGTTACAGGTGTGTCCAGCTTTCTCCCTCAGCAACCTTTACCACAGTGGGGGAGGTGGGTCCAGGTATCCCTCTCAGCAACCTTTACCACAGTGGGGGAGGTGGGTCCAGGTATCCCTCTCAGCAACCTTTACCACAGTGGGGGAGGTGGGTCCTGGTATCTCTCTCAGCAACCTTTACCACAGTGGGGGAGGTGGGTCCAGGTATCTCTCTCAGCAAACTTTACCACAGTGGGGGGGTCAGAAGAACTTGGTACTGGCCTCTCCACGGGGGTCCTTCCAACTATTTCTCCTGAAGTCTTTCATACACCTAACAATATCATCAACTAGATTAATACACATAACAATATCATCAACTATTTGAATACACATAACAATATCATCAACTATATGAATACACATAACAATATCATCAACTATATGAATACACAGAACAATATCATCAACTATATGAATACACATGACGATATCATCAACTATATGAATACACATAACAATATCATCAACTATATGAACACACATAACAATATCATCAACTATATGAATACACATAACAATATCATCAACTATATGAATACACATAACAATATCATCAACTATATTAATACACATAACAATATCATCAACTATATGAATACACATAACAATATCATCAACTATATGAATACACATAACAATATCATCAACTATATGAATACACATAACAATATCATCAACTATATGAATACACATAACAATATCATCAACTATATGAATACACATAACAATATCATCTACTATATGAATACACATAACAATATCATCAACTATATGAATACACATAACAATATCATCAACTATATGAATACACATAACAATATCATCAACTATATGAATACACATAACAATATCATCAACTATATGAATACACATAACAATATCATCAACTATATGAATACACATAACAATCGTCGTCTTACCTTTTATCTCTCAATAGAAACAGAGTCTGAATGATCATTCGGTCTTTGAAAGTTACTTCCTTGTGCTCTGCTCATTTACATATCAGGTTCTGCCTGTTCGCTCTCCCACTCCCTCTCTCTTTACAGCTCTTACAATGTGCCTTGGAATACATTCTACAACTGTCTGGAACTCTATTGGAGGGATGTGACACCATTCTTCCACAAGAAATTCCATCATTTGGTGTTTTGTTGATGATTGTGTTCAACTCGGTTGAGACCTGGTGACCTGGAGATGGACATGGCATATTGTGAAGCATCAGCAAGTTCAGCAGTCTTCATCACTGAAGCTCCTGACAAGCGTTCCACAACAATCAACAAATGTTAAGCTCTTCCCGAGCAGGGTCACAGTCTCTCCTGGTAGCAGCTCCTCTCTCTCCAGGGGTAGCACCTCCTCTCTCTCTCCAGGGGTAGCAGCTCCTCTCTCTCCCAGGGGTAGCAGCTCCTCTCTCCCCAGGGGTAGCAGCTCCTCTCTCCCCAGGGGTAGCAGCTCCTCTCTCTCCAGGGGTAGCAGCTCCTCTCTCTCCCCAGGGGTAGCACCTCCTCTCTCTCTCCAGGGGTAGCAGCTCCTCTCTCTCCCCGGGGTAGCAGCTCCTCTCTCTCCAGGGGTAACATCTCCTCTCTCCCCAGGGGTAGCACCTCCTCTCTCTCCAGGGGTAACATCTCCTCTCTCCCCCCAGGGGTAGCAGCTCCTCTCTCTCTCCAGGGGTAGCAGCTCCTCTCTCTCTCCAGGGGTAGCAGCTCCTCTCTCCCCAGGGGTAGCAGCTCCTCTCTCCCCAGGGGTAGCAGCTCCTCTCTCCCCAGGGGTAGCAGCTCCTCTCTCCCCAGGGGTAGCAGCTCCTCTCTCCCCGGGGTAGCAGCTCCTCTCTCCCCAGGGGTAGCAGCTCCTCTCTCCCCAGGGGTAGCAGCTCCTCTCTCCAGGGGTAGCAGCTCCTCTCCCCCCAGGGGTAGCAGCTCCTCTCTCCCCAGGGGTAGCAGCTCCTCTCTCTCCCCAGTGGTAGCAGCCAATCTCTCGCCTAGGATTTGAAGACATTGGTGGCTTAGCCCATAGGCGGTAGCGGTGTCCGGGAAGGAATTTCAACAGCTAAATCCATGATTACATCTGAAGTGTATTGCCAAAAACCACTCCATCACTTCAAACGTAGACTCTGACTTGTCCAATTAGCCAAACGGATTAAAGAATCCTACAGTACCTAAACACCCTCTCTCTCACACGCACGCACGCACGCACGCACGCACGCACACACACACACACACACACACACACACACACACACACACACACACACACACACACAAACAGTGCAGTTTTTAGAACCCTATTTAGCAGTCTACTGTACACTTCCCTACTCTGCCCTCCTCTGCCTCTCTCCATCACTTTCTCTGTGTCTTGTCTGGTGTTTCTCTCCATCTTGTCCTATTCTTCTGTTGCATGTCTCTGTGTCTTGTCTGGTGTCTATCTCCATCATTTCCATATTCTTCTGTTGCTGTCTCTGTGTCTTGTCTGGTGTCTCTCTCCATCATTTCCTATTCTTCTGTTGCTGTCTCTGTGTCTTTTCTGGTGTCTCTCTCCATCATATCCTATTCTTCTGTTGCTGTCTCTGTGTCTTGTCTGGTGTCTCTCTCCATCATGTCCTATTCTTCTGTTGCTGTCTCTGTGTCTTGTCTGGTGTCTCTCTCCATCATATCCTATTCTTCTGTTGCTGTCTCTGTGTCTTGTCTGGTGTCTCTCTCCATCATTTCCTATTCTTCTGTTGCTGTCTCTTTGTCTTGTCTGGTGTCTCTCTCCATCATTTCCTATTCTTCTGTTGCTGTCTCTGTGTCTTTTCTGGTGTCTCTCTCCATTACCAGAAAAAATGGTGAGGGTTAGGTCTACTCCAATACAACATTCAAAACATGAAAACACATCTACATAACTAGCCTGTTCAACCTCTCTTTCGTATTGTCTGAGATCCCTAAAGACTGGAAAGCTGCCGTGGTCATCCCCCCCTCTTCAAAGGGGGAGACACTCTAGACACTCTAAACTGTTACAGACCTATATCTATCCTACCTTGCCTTTCTAATGTTTTCAAAAGCCAAGTTAACAATCAGATCACCGACCATTTCGAATTCCACCGTACCTTCTCCGCTATGTAATCCGGTTTCCGAGCTGGTCACGGGTGCACCTCAGTCACGCTCAAGGTACTAAACGATATCATAACCGCCATCGATAAAAGACAATACTGTGCAGCCGTATTCATCGACCTGGCCAAGGCTTTCGACTCTGTCAATCACCGCATTCTTATCTGTCACGACTTCCGCCAAAGTCGTTCCCTCTCCTTGTTTGGGCGCCATTCGGCGGTCGACGTCACTGGCTTTCTAGCCACCGCCGATCCACTTTTCATTTTCCATTTGTTCTGTCTTTGTCTCAAACACCTGGCTTCACTCAACCAATTACTTGTTGATTATTTAACCCTCTGTTCCCCATATTGTGTTTGTGAGTGATTGTTTATTGTAATTCGGTCCGTCTTTGTTGGCTCATAATGTTACTATGTATATTTGTCTTTTTGAGTAAAGTACGTTGATTACTCAATTCTGCTGTCCTGCGCCTGACTCTCTACACCAGCTACACACAGGACCCTTACATTATCGGAAGACTGAATAGCCTTGGTTTCTCAAAGGACTGCCCTGCCTAGTTCACCAACAACTTCTCAGATATAGTTCAGTGTGTCAAATCGTAGGGCCTGTTGTCGTGACCTCTGGCAGTCTCTATCGGGGTGCCACAGGGTTAAATTTTCAGGCCGACTCTTTTCTCTGTATTCATCAATGATGTCGCTCTTGTTGCTGGTGATTCTCTGATCCACCTCTACGCAGACGACACCATTCTGTATACTTCTGGCCCTTCTTTGGACACTGTGTTAACAAACCTCCAGACGAGCTTCAATGACATACAACACTCCTTCCGTGGCCTCCAACAGCTCTTAAATGCAAGTTAAACTAAATGCATACTTTTCAACCAATCGCTGCCCACCCATTTAGCATCACTATTCTGGGTGGCTCTGATTTAGAATATGTGGACAACTACAAGTACCTAGGTGTCTGGTTAGACTGTAAATTCTCCTTCCAGACTCACATTAAGTATCTCCAATCCAAAATTGTCACGTTCCTGACCTGTTTTCTGTTATTTTTGTATGTGTTTAGTTGGTCAGGGCGTGAGTTGGGGTGGGCATTCTATGTTTTGTGTTTCTATGTTTAGGTCATTTGTAATTAGCCTTATATGGTTCTCAATCAGGGACAGGTGTTTGACGTTTCCTCTGATTGAGAACCATATAAAGGTAGGCTGTTCACACTGTTTGTTTGTGGATGGTTGTCTTCTGTGTCTGTGTATGTTGCACCACACGGGACTGTTTCGGTTTGTTCGTTCGTTTGATGTAGTCCGTTCCTGTTCGTGAGTTCTTCGTGTATTTATGTAAGTTCCATGTTCAGGTCTGTCTACGTCGTTTTCTTATTTTGTAGTTTGTTGAAGTGTTTTCGGTTTTCGTCTGTACTTTAATAAACTTCATTATGTCCAAATATCACGCTGCACTTTGGTCCAATCCCTACTCCTCCTCTTCGTCTGAAGAGGAGGAGGACAGCCGTTACAAAAATTAAATCTAGAATCATCTTCCTATTTCTCAACAAAACATTCTTCACTCATGCTGCCAAACATACCCTCGTAAAACTGACTATCTTACCGATCCTCGACTTTGGTGATGTCATCTATAAAATAACCTCCAACACTCAACTCAGCAAATTTGATACAGTCTATCACAGTGCCATCCACCTTGTCACCAAAGCCCCATATACTACCTGTATGCTCTCGTTGGCTGGCCCTCGCTTCATATTTGTCGTCAAACCTACTGGCTCCAGGTCATCTATAAGTCTTTGCTAGGTAAAGCCCCGCCTTATCTCAGCTCACTGGTCACCATAGCAGCACCCACTCGTAGCACGCGCTCCAGCAGGTATATTTCACTGGTCACCCACAAAGCCAATTCCTCCTTTGGCCGCCTTTCCTTCCAGTTCTCTGCTGCCAATGACTAGAACGAATTGCAAAAATCACTGAATCTGGAGACTTATATCTCCCTCACTAACTTTAAGCATCAGCTGTCAGAGCAGTTTACTGATCATTGCACATGTACATAGCCCATCTGTAAATAGCCCACCCAACTACCTCATCCCCTTATTGTTCTTTTCTTTCTTCTCCTTTGCACCCCAGTATCTCTACTTGCTCATTCATCTTCTGCACATCTACCACTCCAGTGTTTAATTGCTAAATTGTAATTATTTCGCCACTATGACCTATTTATTGCCTTACCTCCTAAATCTTACTTCATTTGCACACACTGTATATTGTCACGTTCTGACCTTAGTTCTTTTGTTATTTCTTTGTTTTAGTTTGGTCAGGGCGTGAGTTGGGTGGGTTATCTATGTTTGTTTTTCTATGTTGTTTTTTTTTCGTTTGGCCTGATATGGTTCTCAATCAGAGGCAGGTGTTTGCCGTTGTCTCTGATTGGGAACCATATTTAGGGAGGTTATTTTCTATTGTGTTTTGTGGGTGGTTGTCTTCCGTGTCTGTGTGTTCCACACGGAACTGTTTCGGTTTTCGTTCGTTCAATTTATTGTTTTGTATTTCAGTGTTCAGTTTGTTCTATTAAAGTTTCATCATGAACACTTACCACGCTGCGCTTTGGTCCTCCTCTTTTTCTCCAGACGAAGATCGTTACATATATAGACTTTTCTCTTGTGTTATTGACTGTACGTTTGTTTATCCCATGTGTAACTCTGTGTTTGTGTCACACTGCTTTGCTTTATCTTGGCCAGGTCACAGTTGTAAATGACAACTTGTTATGGTTCCATAAAACAGAAAAACAACAAGAAAGCTTGATAAACACATTCAGATTTCTAGATATTTCACTTTTCTTTTGCGTTTTAGGGGTCATGGGTCAGATCGGTGGTCATGTGCATGGACTAGGTTTCCTTCGAAGCACTTCATGGCTACTGACGTGAGTGCCACGGGGCAGTAGTCATTTAGGCAGGTTACCTTCTCTTTCTTGGGCACCTCCAATAGACTGATACTGAGCTTATTGTTCAAGGGGACCACTGCCAGGTCGGGTGACCAGCAGACCAGGGAGCTTATTGTTCAAGGGGACCACTGCCAGGTCGGGTGACCAGCAGACCAGGGAGCTTATTGTTCAAGGGGACCACTGCCAGGTCGGGTGACCAGCAGACCAGGGAGCTTATTGTTCAAGGGGACCACTGCCAGGTCGGGTGACCAGCAGACCAGGGAGCTTATTGTTCAAGGGGACCACTGCCAGGTCGGGTGACCAGCAGACCAGGGAGCTTATTGTTCAAGGGGACCACTGCCAGGTCGGGTGACCAGCAGACCAGGGAGCTTATTGTTCAAGGGGACCACTGCCAGGTCGGGTGACCAGGAGACCAGGGAGCTTATTGTTCAAGGGGACCACTGCCAGGTCGGGTGACCAGCAGACCAGGGAGCTTATTGTTCAAGGGGACCACTGCCAGGTCGGGTGACCAGGAGACCAGGGAGCTTATTGTTCAAGGGGACCACTGCCAGGTCGGATGACCAGCAGACCTGGGAGCTTATTGTTCAAGGGGACCACTGCCAGGTCGGATGACCAGCAGACCAGGGATTCAAGTTGTATTCTTCTTTTTCCCAAAATACTTTAGCTGCGCTTGATTGTGCCTGGAACAATGGAACCAATTAAACTCTACCTCCATCTTCTCTCCCTTTGTGCTGTTGTCTGTGCCCAATAATGTTTGTACCATGTTGTGTTGCTACCATGTTGTTGTTATGTTGTGTTGCTACCATGTCGTTGTTATGTTGTGTTGCTACCATGTCGTTGTTATGTTGTGTTGCTACCATGCTGTGGACTAAATATGCATGGACTAAAAAACAAACTTGAAGCCATTTTTCTCAGATTCACTGTTTGTGTAGATGCTCTTTGTCTTTGTAGGACAGTAGTTCAGGTGGCTGTTTGTGTAGATGCTGTTTGTCTGTGTAGGACAGTAGTTCAGGTGGCTGTTTGTCTTTGTAGGACAGTAGTTCAGGTGACTGTTTATGTAGATGCTCTTTGTCTTTGTAGGACAGTAGTTCAGGTGGCTGTTTGTGTAGATGCTCTTTGTCTTTGTAGGGCAGTAGTTCAGGTGACTGTTTGTGTAGATGCTGTTTGTCTTTGTAGGACAGTAGTTCAGGTGGCTGTTTGTCTCTGTAGGACAGTAGTTCAGGTGGCTGTTTGTCTTTGTAGGACAGTAGTTCAGGTGGCTGTTTGTCTTTGTAGGACAGTAGTTCAGGTGGCTGTTTGTGTAGATGCTCTTTGTCTTTGTAGGACAGTAGTTCAGGTGGCTGTTTGTCTTTGTAGGACAGTAGTTCAGGTGGCTGTTTGTCTTTGTAGGACAGTAGTTCAGGTGGCTGTTTGTGTATATGCTGTTTGTCTTTGTAGGACAGTAGTTCAGGTGGCTGTTTGTCTTTGTAGGACAGTAGTTCAGGTGGCTGTTTGTGTAGATGCTGTTTGTCTTTGTAGGACAGTAGTTCAGGTGGCTGTTTGTCTTTGTAGGACAGTAGTTCAGGTGTCTGTTTGTGTAGATGCTGTTTGTCTTTGTAGGACAGTAGTGCAGGTGGCTGTTTGTCTTTGTAGGACAGTAGTTCAGGTGGCTGTTTGTCTTTGTAGGACAGTAGTTCAGGTGGCTGTTTGTGTAGATGCTGTTTGTCTTTGTAGAACAGTAGTTCAGGTGGCTGTTTGTCTTTGTAGGACAGTAGTTCAGGTGGCTGTTTGTCTTTGTAGGACAGTAGTTCAGGTGGCTGTTTGTGTAGATGCTGTTTGTCTTTGTAGGACAGTAGTTCAGGTGGCTGTTTGTATAGATGCTGTTTGTCTTTGTAGGACAGTAGTTCAGGTGGCTGTTTGTGTAGATGCTGTTTGTCTTTGTAGGACAGTAGCTCAGGTTGCTTCGCTTGCAATTAGTCTGCCGCCTGTCACTCCGATCGTCATGGTTACACCTTCCTGAAAACAATGACTCCATACTTTGCTGAAACCTGTTCTGCCAGTTAATTTAAAGACTAGAATGTTCCAATGTGGTTACCCAAAAAGATGACAAGATAGTCCTAACATGCATCTTTCAGGGTAACTGTCAAACAGATATGTCACATTTCTGGTTCGTCCATAACTGCTTGTAGCAGGCCGTGTTTACAGGGATCCTTTTCTCTAACTAGAAGTCATGTGATAAAATGAGTATATTTTTCTGCAGTGAGAGTCTAAGCTGTCCTTGGATGAATGTCAACAATATTTATAACCAGCATTGTTAAATTAACTGTTGTGATTTAAAACAAATCAATGCTGTCATTTTCTATGTTAACTTGTTTTTAAAATGTTTTATTGTCGCAGACAATAGATGCAGTGAAATGTGTTGTTTTACAGGGTCAGTCATAGTAGTATGATAGGTGTTGTGTTACAGGGTCAGTCATAGTAGTATGATAGGTGTTGTTTTACAGGGTCAGACATAGTAGTATGATAGGTGTTGTTTTACAGGGTCAGTCATAGTAGTATGATAGGTGTTGTGTTACAGGGTCAGTCATAGTAGTATGATAGGTGTTGTTTTACAGGGTCAGTCATAGTAGTATGATAGGTGTTGTTTTACAGGGTCAGTCATAGTAGTATGATAGGTGTTGTGTAACAGGGTCAGCCATAGTAGTATGATAGGTGTTGTTTTACAGGGTCAGCCATAGTAGTATGATAGGTGTTGTTTTACAGGGTCAGTCATAGTAGTATGATAGGTGTTGTGTTACAGGGTCAGTCATAGTAGTATGATAGGTGTTGTTTTACAGGGTCAGACATAGTAGTATGATAGGTGTTGTGTTACAGGGTCAGTCATAGTAGTATGATAGGTGTTGTTTTACAGGGTCAGTCATAGTAGTATGATAGGTGTTGTTTTACAGGGTCAGACATAGTAGTATGATAGGTGTTGTTTTACAGGGTCAGTCATAGTAGTATGATAGGTGTTGTGTTACAGGGTCAGTCATAGTAGTATGATAGGTGTTGTTTTACAGGGTCAGACATAGTAGTATGATAGGTGTTGTTTTACAGGGTCAGTCATAGTAGTATGATAGGTGTTGTGTTACAGGGTCAGTCATAGTAGTATGATAGGTGTTGTTTTACAGGGTCAGTCATAGTAGTATGATAGGTGTTGTTTTACAGGGTCAGTCATAGTAGTATGATAGGTGTTGTGTAACAGGGTCAGCCATAGTAGTATGATAGGTGTTGTTTTACAGGGTCAGCCATAGTAGTATGATAGGTGTTGTTTTACAGGGTCAGTCATAGTAGTATGATAGGTGTTGTGTTACAGGGTCAGTCATAGTAGTATGATAGGTGTTGTTTTACAGGGTCAGTCATAGTAGTATGATAGGTGTTGTGTTACAGGGTCAGTCATAGTAGTATGATAGGTGTTGTGTTACAGGGTCAGTCATAGTAGTATGATAGGTGTTGTGTTACAGGGTCAGCCATAGTAGTATGATAGGTGTTGTTTTACAGGGTCAGACATAGTAGTATGATAGGTGTTGTTTTACAGGGTCAGTCATAGTAGTATGATAGGTGTTGTTTTACAGGGTCAGCCATAGTAGTATGATAGGTGTTGTGTTACAGGGTCAGCCATAGTAGTATGATAGGTGTTGTTTTACAGGGTCAGACATAGTAGTATGATAGGTGTTGTTTTACAGGGTCAGTCATAGTAGTATGATAGGTGTTGTTTTACAGGGTCAGTCATAGTAGTATGATAGGTGTTGTTTTACAGGGTCAGTCATAGTAGTATGATAGGTGTTGTTTTACAGGGTCAGTCATAGTAGTATGATAGGTGTTGTTTTACAGGGTCAGTCATAGTAGTATGATAGGTGTTGTTTTACAGGGTCAGTCATAGTAGTATGATAGGTGTTGTTTTACAGGGTCAGTCATAGTAGTATGATAGGTGTTGTTTTACAGGGTCAGCCATAGTAGTATGATAGGTGTTGTTTTACAGGGTCAGTCATAGTAGTATGATAGGTGTTGTGTTACAGGGTCAGCCATAGTAGTATGATAGGTGTTGTTTTACAGGGTCAGCCATAGTAGTATGATAGGTGTTGTTTTACAGGGTCAGCCATAGTAGTATGATAGGTGTTGTTTTACAGGGTCAGTCATAGTAGTATGATAGGTGTTGTTTTACAGGGTCAGCCATAGTAGTATGATAGGTGTTGTTTTACAGGGTCAGCCATAGTAGTATGATAGATGTTGTTTTACAGGGTCAGCCATAGTAGTATGATAGGTGTTGTTTTACAGGGTCAGCCATAGTAGTATGATAGGTGTTGTTTTACAGGGTCAGTCATAGTAGTATGATAGGTGTTGTTTTACAGGGTCAGTCATAGTAGTATGATAGATGTTGTTTTACAGGGTCAGCCATAGTAGTATGATAGGTGTTGTTTTACAGGGTCAGCCATAGTAGTATGATAGGTGTTGTTTTACAGGGTCAGTCATAGTAGTATGATAGGTGTTGTTTTACAGGGTCAGTCATAGTAGTATGATAGGTGTTGTTTTACAGGGTCAGTCATAGTAGTATGATAGATGTTGTTTTACAGGGTCAGCCATAGTAGTATGATAGGTGTTGTTTTACAGGGTCAGCCATAGTAGTATGATAGGTGTTGTTTTACAGGGTCAGTCATAGTAGTATGATAGGTGTTGTTTTACAGGGTCAGTCATAGTAGTATGATAGGTGTTGTTTTACAGGGTCAGCCATAGTAGTATGATAGGTGTTGTTTTACAGGGTCAGCCATAGTAGTATGATAGGTGTTGTTTTACAGGGTCAGCCATAGTAGTATGATAGGTGTTGTTTTACAGGGTCAGCCATAGTAGTATGATAGGTGTTGTTTTACAGGGTCAGCCATAGTAGTATGATAGGTGTTGTTTTACAGGGTCAGTCATAGTAGTATGATAGGTGTTGTTTTACAGGGTCAGCCATAGTAGTATGATAGGTGTTGTTTTACAGGGTCAGACATAGTAGTATGATAGGTGTTGTTTTACAGGGTCAGCCATAGTAGTATGATAGGTGTTGTTTTACAGGGTCAGCCATAGTAGTATGATAGGTGTTGTGTTACAGGGTCAGCCATAGTAGTATGATAGGTGTTGTTTTACAGGGTCAGCCATAGTAGTATGATAGGTGTTGTTTTACAGGGTCAGTCATAGTAGTATGATAGGTGTTGTGTAACAGGGTCAGCCATAGTAGTATGATAGGTGTTGTTTTACAGGGTCAGCCATAGTAGTATGATAGGTGTTGTTTTACAGGGTCAGTCATAGTAGTATGATAGGTGTTGTTTTACAGGGTCAGTCATAGTAGTATGATAGGTGTTGTTTTACAGGGTCAGCCATAGTAGTATGATAGGTGTTGTTTTACAGGGTCAGCCATAGTAGTATGATAGGTGTTGTTTTACAGGGTCAGCCATAGTAGTATGATAGGTGTTGTTTTACAGGGTCAGCCATAGTAGTATGATAGGTGTTGTTTTACAGGGTCAGCCATAGTAGTATGATAGGTGTTGTTTTACAGGGCCAGCCATAGTAGTATGATAGGTGTTGTTTTACAGGGTCAGCCATAGTAGTATGATAGGTGTTGTTTTACAGGGTCAGCCATAGTAGTATGATAGGTGTTGTTTTACAGGGTCAGTCATAGTAGTATGATAGGTGTTGTGTTACAGGGTCAGACATAGTAGTATGATAGGTGTTGTTTTACAGGGTCAGACATAGTAGTATGATAGGTGTTGTTTTACAGGGTCAGCCCTAGTAGTATGATAGGTGTTGTTTTACAGGGTCAGCCCTAGTAGTATGATAGGTGTTGTTTTACAGGGTCAGCCCTAGTAGTATGATAGGTGTTGTTTTACAGGGTCAGTCATAGTAGTATGATAGGTGTTGTTTTACAGGGTCAGTCATAGTAGTATGATAGGTGTTGTTTTACAGGGTCAGTCATAGTAGTATGATAGGTGTTGTTTTACAGGGTCAGTCATAGTAGTATGATAGGTGTTGTTTTACAGGGTCAGCCATAGTAGTATGATAGGTGTTGTTTTACAGGGTCAGTCATAGTAGTATGATAGGTGCAGTGTAATGTGTTGTTTTACAGGGTCAGTCATAGTAGTATGATAGGTGTTGTTTTACAGGGTCAGCCATAGTAGTATGATAGGTGTTGTTTTACAGGGTCAGTCATAGTAGTATGATAGGTGTTGTTTTACAGGGTCAGCCATAGTAGTATGATAGGTGTTGTTTTACAGGGTCAGTCATAGTAGTATGATAGGTGCAGTGTAATGTGTTGTTTTACAGGGTCAGCCATAGTAGTATGATAGGTGTTGTTTTACAGGGTCAGTCATAGTAGTATGATAGGTGTTGTTTTACAGGGTCAGTCATAGTAGTATGATAGGTGTTGTTTTACAGGGTCAGCCATAGTAGTATGATAGGTGTTGTTTTACAGGGTCAGCCATAGTAGTATGATAGGTGTTGTTTTACAGGGTCAGTCATAGTAGTATGATAGGTGCAGTGTAATGTGTTGTTTTACAGGGTCAGTCATAGTAGTATGATAGGTGTTGTTTTACAGGGTCAGCCATAGTAGTATGATAGGTGTTGTTTTACAGGGTCAGTCATAGTAGTATGATAGGTGCAGTGTAATGTGTTGTTTTACAGGGTCAGCCATAGTAGTATGATAGGTGTTGTTTTACAGGGTCAGTCATAGTAGTATGATAGGTGTTGTTTTACAGGGTCAGTCATAGTAGTATGATAGGTGTTGTTTTACAGGGTCAGCCATAGTAGTATGATAGGTGTTGTGTTACAGGGTCAGCCATAGTAGTATGATAGGTGTTGTGTTACAGGGTCAGCCATAGTAGTATGATAGGTGTTGTTTTACAGGGTCAGTCATAGTAGTATGATAGGTGTTGTGTTACAGGGTCAGCCATAGTAGTATGATAGGTGTTGTTTTACAGGGTCAGCCATAGTAGTATGATAGGTGTTGTGTTACAGGGTCAGCCATAGTAGTATGATAGGTGTTGTTTTACAGGGTCAGCCATAGTAGTATGATAGGTGTTGTGTTACAGGGTCAGCCATAGTAGTATGATAGGTGTTGTGTTACAGGGTCAGCCATAGTAGTATGATAGGTGTTGTGTTACAGGGTCAGCCATAGTAGTATGATAGGTGTTGTTTTACAGGGTCAGCCATAGTAGTATGATAGGTGTTGTGTTACAGGGTCAGCCATAGTAGTATGATAGGTGTTGTGTTACAGGGTCAGCCATAGTAGTATGATAGGTGTTGTTTTACAGGGTCAGCCATAGTAGTATGATAGGTGTTGTTTTACAGGGTCAGCCATAGTAGTATGATAGGTGTTGTTTTACAGGGTCAGCCATAGTAGTATGATAGGTGCAGTGTAATGTGTTGTTTTACAGGGTCAGTCATAGTAGTATGATAGGTGCAGTGTAATGTGTTGTTTTACAGGGTCAGCCATAGTAGTATGATAGGTGTTGTTTTACAGGGTCAGTCATAGTAGTATGATAGGTGTTGTTTTACAGGGTCAGTCATAGTAGTATGATAGGTGTTGTTTTACAGGGTCAGCCATAGTAGTATGATAGGTGTTGTGTTACAGGGTCAGCCATAGTAGTATGATAGGTGTTGTGTTACAGGGTCAGCCATAGTAGTATGATAGGTGTTGTTTTACAGGGTCAGTCATAGTAGTATGATAGGTGTTGTGTTACAGGGTCAGCCATAGTAGTATGATAGGTGTTGTTTTACAGGGTCAGCCATAGTAGTATGATAGGTGTTGTGTTACAGGGTCAGCCATAGTAGTATGATAGGTGTTGTTTTACAGGGTCAGCCATAGTAGTATGATAGGTGTTGTGTTACAGGGTCAGCCATAGTAGTATGATAGGTGTTGTGTTACAGGGTCAGCCATAGTAGTATGATAGGTGTTGTGTTACAGGGTCAGCCATAGTAGTATGATAGGTGTTGTTTTACAGGGTCAGCCATAGTAGTATGATAGGTGTTGTGTTACAGGGTCAGCCATAGTAGTATGATAGGTGTTGTGTTACAGGGTCAGCCATAGTAGTATGATAGGTGTTGTTTTACAGGGTCAGCCATAGTAGTATGATAGGTGTTGTTTTACAGGGTCAGCCATAGTAGTATGATAGGTGTTGTGTTACAGGGTCAGCCATAGTAGTATGATAGGTGTTGTTTTACAGGGTCAGCCATAGTAGTATGATAGGTGTTGTGTTACAGGGTCAGCCATAGTAGTATGATAGGTGTTGTTTTACAGGGTCAGCCATAGTAGTATGATAGGTGTTGTGTTACAGGGTCAGCCATAGTAGTATGATAGGTGTTGTTTTACAGGGTCAGCCATAGTAGTATGATAGGTGTTGTGTTACAGGGTCAGCCATAGTAGTATGATAGGTGTTGTGTTACAGGGTCAGCCATAGTAGTATGATAGGTGTTGTTTTACAGGGTCAGCCATAGTAGTATGATAGGTGTTGTTTTACAGGGTCAGCCATAGTAGTATGATAGGTGTTGTGTTACAGGGTCAGCCATAGTAGTATGATAGGTGTTGTTTTACAGGGTCAGCCATAGTAGTATGATAGGTGTTGTGTTACAGGGTCAGCCATAGTAGTATGATAGGTGTTGTGTTACAGGGTCAGCCATAGTAGTATGATAGGTGTTGTTTTACAGGGTCAGCCATAGTAGTATGATAGGTGTTGTTTTACAGGGTCAGCCATAGTAGTATGATAGGTGTTGTGTTACAGGGTCAGCCATAGTAGTATGATAGGTGTTGTTTTACAGGGTCAGTCATAGTAGTATGATAGGTGTTGTTTTACAGGGTCAGTCATAGTAGTATGATAGGTGTTGTTTTACAGGGTCAGCCATAGTAGTATGATAGGTGTTGTTTTACAGGGTCAGTCATAGTAGTATGATAGGTGTTGTTATGCAGGGTCAGTCATAGTAGTATGATAGGTGTTGTTTTACAGGGTCAGTCATAGTAGTATGATAGGTGTTGTTTTACAGGGTCAGCCATAGTAGTATGATAGGTGTTGTTTTACAGGGTCAGCCATAGTAGTATGATAGGTGTTGTTTTACAGGGTCAGCCATAGTAGTATGATAGGTGTTGTTTTACAGGGTCAGCCATAGTAGTATGATAGGTGTTGTTGTACAGGGTCAGCCATAGTAGTATGATAGGTGTTGTTTTACAGGGTCAGTCATAGTAGTATGATAGGTGTTGTACAGGGTCAGTCATAGTAGTATGATAGGTGTTGTTTTACAGGGTCAGCCATAGTAGTATGATAGGTGTTGTTTTACAGGGTCAGTCATAGTAGTATGATAGGTGTTGTTTTACAGGGTCAGTCATAGTAGTATGATAGGTGTTGTTTTACAGGGTCAGCCATAGTAGTATGATAGGTGCAGTGTAATGTGTTGTTTTACAGGGTCAGTCATAGTAGTATGATAGGTGTTGTTTTACAGGGTCAGTCATAGTAGTATGATAGGTGTTGTTTTACAGGGTCAGTCATAGTAGTATGATAGGTGTTGTTTTACAGGGTCAGCCATAGTAGTATGATAGGTGCAGTGTAATGTGTTGTTTTACAGGGTCAGTCATAGTAGTATGATAGGTGTTGTTTTACAGGGTCAGTCATAGTAGTATGATAGGTGTTGTTTTACAGGGTCAGTCATAGTAGTATGATAGGTGTTGTGTTACAGGGTCAGCCATAGTAGTATGATAGGTGTTGTGTTACAGGGTCAGCCATAGTAGTATGATAGGTGTTGTTTTACAGGGTCAGTCATAGTAGTATGATAGGTGTTGTGTTACAGGGTCAGCCATAGTAGTATGATAGGTGTTGTTTTACAGGGTCAGCCATAGTAGTATGATAGGTGTTGTGTTACAGGGTCAGCCATAGTAGTATGATAGGTGTTGTTTTACAGGGTCAGCCATAGTAGTATGATAGGTGTTGTGTTACAGGGTCAGCCATAGTAGTATGATAGGTGTTGTGTTACAGGGTCAGCCATAGTAGTATGATAGGTGTTGTGTTACAGGGTCAGCCATAGTAGTATGATAGGTGTTGTTTTACAGGGTCAGCCATAGTAGTATGATAGGTGTTGTGTTACAGGGTCAGCCATAGTAGTATGATAGGTGTTGTGTTACAGGGTCAGCCATAGTAGTATGATAGGTGTTGTTTTACAGGGTCAGCCATAGTAGTATGATAGGTGTTGTTTTACAGGGTCAGCCATAGTAGTATGATAGGTGTTGTGTTACAGGGTCAGCCATAGTAGTATGATAGGTGTTGTTTTACAGGGTCAGCCATAGTAGTATGATAGGTGTTGTGTTACAGGGTCAGCCATAGTAGTATGATAGGTGTTGTTTTACAGGGTCAGCCATAGTAGTATGATAGGTGTTGTGTTACAGGGTCAGCCATAGTAGTATGATAGGTGTTGTTTTACAGGGTCAGCCATAGTAGTATGATAGGTGTTGTGTTACAGGGTCAGCCATAGTAGTATGATAGGTGTTGTGTTACAGGGTCAGCCATAGTAGTATGATAGGTGTTGTTTTACAGGGTCAGCCATAGTAGTATGATAGGTGTTGTTTTACAGGGTCAGCCATAGTAGTATGATAGGTGTTGTGTTACAGGGTCAGCCATAGTAGTATGATAGGTGTTGTTTTACAGGGTCAGCCATAGTAGTATGATAGGTGTTGTGTTACAGGGTCAGCCATAGTAGTATGATAGGTGTTGTGTTACAGGGTCAGCCATAGTAGTATGATAGGTGTTGTTTTACAGGGTCAGCCATAGTAGTATGATAGGTGTTGTTTTACAGGGTCAGCCATAGTAGTATGATAGGTGTTGTGTTACAGGGTCAGCCATAGTAGTATGATAGGTGTTGTTTTACAGGGTCAGTCATAGTAGTATGATAGGTGTTGTTTTACAGGGTCAGTCATAGTAGTATGATAGGTGTTGTTTTACAGGGTCAGCCATAGTAGTATGATAGGTGTTGTTTTACAGGGTCAGTCATAGTAGTATGATAGGTGTTGTTATGCAGGGTCAGTCATAGTAGTATGATAGGTGTTGTTTTACAGGGTCAGTCATAGTAGTATGATAGGTGTTGTTTTACAGGGTCAGCCATAGTAGTATGATAGGTGTTGTTTTACAGGGTCAGCCATAGTAGTATGATAGGTGTTGTTTTACAGGGTCAGCCATAGTAGTATGATAGGTGTTGTTTTACAGGGTCAGCCATAGTAGTATGATAGGTGTTGTTGTACAGGGTCAGCCATAGTAGTATGATAGGTGTTGTTTTACAGGGTCAGTCATAGTAGTATGATAGGTGTTGTACAGGGTCAGTCATAGTAGTATGATAGGTGTTGTGTTACAGGGTCAGCCATAGTAGTATGATAGGTGTTGTTTTACAGGGTCAGTCATAGTAGTATGATAGGTGTTGTTTTACAGGGTCAGTCATAGTAGTATGATAGGTGTTGTTTTACAGGGTCAGCCATAGTAGTATGATAGGTGCAGTGTAATGTGTTGTTTTACAGGGTCAGTCATAGTAGTATGATAGGTGTTGTTTTACAGGGTCAGTCATAGTAGTATGATAGGTGTTGTTTTACAGGGTCAGTCATAGTAGTATGATAGGTGTTGTTTTACAGGGTCAGCCATAGTAGTATGATAGGTGCAGTGTAATGTGTTGTTTTACAGGGTCAGTCATAGTAGTATGATAGGTGTTGTTTTACAGGGTCAGTCATAGTAGTATGATAGGTGTTGTTTTACAGGGTCAGTCATAGTAGTATGATAGGTGTTGTTTTACAGGGTCAGACATAGTAGTATGATAGGTGTTGTTTTACAGGGTCAGACATAGTAGTATGATAGGTGTTGTTTTACAGGGTCAGCCATAGTAGTATGATAGGTGTTGTTTTACAGGGTCAGCCATAGTAGTATGATAGGTGTTGTACAGGGTCAGTCATAGTAGTATGATAGGTGTTGTTTTACAGGGTCAGCCATAGTAGTATGATAGGTGTTGTTTTACAGGGTCAGCCATAGTAGTATGATAGGTGTTGTTTTACAGGGTCAGCCATAGTAGTATGATAGGTGTTGTTTTACAGGGTCAGCCATAGTAGTATGATAGGTGTTGTACAGGGTCAGTCATAGTAGTATGATAGGTGTTGTTTTACAGGGTCAGCCATAGTAGTATGATAGGTGTTGTTTTACAGGGTCAGACATAGTAGTATGATAGGTGTTGTTTTACAGGGTCAGTCATAGTAGTATGATAGGTGTTGTTTTACAGGGTCAGTCATAGTAGTATGATAGGTGCAGTGTAATGTGTTGTTTTACAGGGTCAGACATAGTAGTATGATAGGTGTTGTTTTACAGGGTCAGTCATAGTAGTATGACAGGTGTTGTTTTACAGGGTCAGTCATAGTAGTATGATAGGTGTTGTTTTACAGCGTCAGTCATAGTAGTATGATAGGTGCAGTGTAATGTGTTGTTGTACAGGGTCAGTCATAGTAGTATGATAGGTGTTGTTTTACAGGGTCAGTCATAGTAGTATGATAGGTGTTGTTTTACAGGGTCAGTCATAGTAGTATGATAGGTGTTGTTTTACAGGGTCAGTCATAGTACCATGATAGGTGTTGTTTTACAGGGTCAGTCATGGTAGTATGATAGGTGTTGTTTTACAGGGTCAGTCATAGTAGTATGATAGGTGTTGTTTTACAGGGTCAGTCATAGTAGTATGATATGTATTGTTTTACAGGGTCAGACATAGTAGTATGATAGGTGTTGTTTTACAGGGTCAGTCACAGTAGTATGATAGGTGCAGTGTAATGTGTTGTTTTACAGGGTCAGCCATAGTAGTATGATAGGTGTTGTTTTACAGGGTTAGACATAGTAGTATGATAGGTGTTGTTTTACAGGGTCAGTCATAGTAGTAAGATAGGTGTTGTTTTACAGGGTCAGTCATAGTAGTATGATAGGTGTTGTTTTACAGGGTCAGTCATAGTAGTATGATAGGTGTTGTTTTACAGGGTCAGTCATAGTAGTATGATAGGTGTTGTTTTACAGGGTCAGTCATAGTAGTATGAAAGGTGTTGTTTTACAGGGTCAGTCATAGTAGTATGATAGGTGTTGTTTTACAGGGTCAGTCATAGTAGTAACAGTTGTTTAAGTTCTGTGTGAATTTCATCAGGTTCATATATTAATATGGCATGTTGATTTGTAATTATGTTTTGAATTATATTTTGTCATGCCTGCATCCTGGGAGTAGGGGAGTGTGTACTTACATTATGTCCTGCGTGCATCCTGGGAGTAGGGGAGTGTGTACTTACGTTATGCCCTGCGTGCATCCTGGGAGTAGGGGAGTGTGTACTTACGTTTTGCCCTGCCTGCATCCTGGGAGTAGAGGAGTGTGTACTTACGTTATGTCCTGCGTGCATCCTGGGAGTAGGGGAGTGTGTACTTACGTTATGCCCTGCGTGCTCCTGGGAGTAGGGGAGTGTGTTCTTACGTTTTGCCCTGTCTGCATCCTGGGAGTAGGGAGTGTGTACTTACGTTATGTCCTGCGTGCATCCTGGGAGTAGGGGAGTGTGTACTTACGTTTTGTCCTGCCTGCTCCCTGGGAGTAGGGGAGTGTGTACTTACGTTATGCCCTGCCTGCATCCTGGGAGTAGGGGAGTGTGTACTTACGTTATGCCCTGCCTATATCCTGGGAGTAGGGGAGTGTGTACTTACGTTATGCCCTGCCTGCATCCTGGGAGTAGGGGAGTGTGTACTTACGTTATGCCCTGCCTATATCCTGGGAGTAGGGGAGTGTGTACTTACGTTATGTCCTGCGTGCATCCTGGGAGTAGGGGAGTGTGTACTTACGTTATGCCCTGCGTGCATCCTGGGAGTAGGGGAGTGTGTACTTACGTTATGCCCTGCGTGCATCCTGGGAGTAGGGGAGTGTGTACTTACGTTATGCCCTGCCTGCATCCTGGGAGTAGGGGAGTGTGTACTTACGTTTTGCCCTGCCTGCATCCTGGGAGTAGGGGAGTGTGTACTTACGTTATGTCCTGCCTGCATCCTGGGAGTAGGGGAGTGTGTACTTACGTTATGTCCTGCCTGCATCCTGGGAGTAGGGGAGTAAGTACTTACGTTATGTCCTGCGTGCATCCTGGGAGTAGGGGAGTGTGTACTTACGTTATGTCCTGCCTGCATCCTGGGAGTAGGGGAGTGTGTACTTACGTTTTGCCCTGCCTGCATCCTGGGAGTAGGGGAGTGTGTACTTACGTTATGTCCTGCCTGCTCCCTGGGAGTAGGGGAGTGTGTACTTACTTATGTCCTGCGTGCATCCTGGGAGTAGGGGAGTGTGTACTTACGTTATGCCCTGCGTGCATCCTGGGAGTAGGGGAGTGTGTACTTACGTTATGTCCTGTCTGCATCCTGGGAGTAGGGGAGTGTGTACTTACGTTATGCCCTGCGTGCATCCTGGGAGTAGGGGAGTGTGTACTTACGTTATGCCCTGCGTGCATCCTGGGAGTAGGGGAGTGTGTACTTACGTTATGTCCTGCCTGCTCCCTGGGAGTAGGGGAGTGTGTACTTACGTTATGCCCTGCGTGCATCCTGGGAGTAGGGGAGTGTGTACTTACGTTATGCCCTGCCTGCATCCTGGGAGGAGGGGAGTGTGTACTTACGTTATGCCCTGCGTGCATCCTGGGAGTAGGGGAGTGTGTACTTACGTTATGCCCTGCCTGCATCCTGGGAGTAGGGGAGTGTGTACTTACGTTATGCCCTGCGTGCATCCTGGGAGTAGGGGAGTGTGTACTTACGTTATGCCCTGCCTGCATCCTGGGAGTAGGGGAGTGTGTACTTACGTTTTGCCCTGCCTGCATCCTGGGAGTAGGGGAGTGTGTACTTACGTTATGCCCTGCGTGCATCCTGGGAGTAGGGGAGTGTGTACTTACGTTATGTCCTGCCTGCATCCTGGGAGTAGGGGAGTGTGTACTTACGTTTTGCCCTGCCTGTATCCTGGGAGTAGGGGAGTGTGTACTTACGTTATGCCCTGCGTGCATCCTGGGAGTAGGGGAGTGTGTACTTACGTTATGTCCTGCGTGCATCCTGGGAGTAGGGGAGTGTGTACTTACGTTATGTCCTGCATGCATCCTGGGAGTAGGGGAGTGTGTACTTACGTTATGCCCTGCCTGCATCCTGGGAGTAGGGGAGTGTGTACTTACGTTATGCCCTGCGTGCATCCTGGGAGTAGGGGAGTGTGTACTTACGTTATGTCCTGCCTGCATCCTGGGAGTAGGGGGGTGTGTACTTACGTTATGCCCTGCGTGCATCCTGGGAGTAGGGGAGTGTGTACTTACGTTTTGCCCTGCGTGCATCCTGGGAGTAGGGGAGTGTGTACTTACGTTTTGCCCTGCGTGCATCCTGGGAGTAGGGGAGTGTGTACTTACGTTTTGTCCTGCGTGCATCCTGGGAGTAGGGGAGTGTGTACTTACGTTTTGCCCTGCGTGCATCCTGGGAGTAGGGGAGTGTGTACTTACGTTATGTCCTGCGTGCATCCTGGGAGTAGGGGAGTGTGTACTTACGTTTTGCCCTGCGTGCATCCTGGGAGTAGGGGAGTGTGTACTTACGTTTTGCCCTGCGTGCATCCTGGGAGTAGGGGAGTGTGTACTTACGTTTTGCCCTGCGTGCATCCTGGGAGTAGGGGAGTGTGTACTTACGTTTTGCCCTGCGTGCATCCTGGGAGTAGGGGAGTGTGTACTTACGTTTTGCCCTGCGTGCATCCTGGGAGTAGGGGAGTGTGTACTTACGTTTTGCCCTGCGTGCATCCTGGGAGTAGGGGAGTGTGTACTTACGTGTTGCCCTGCGTGCATCCTGGGAGTAGGGGAGTGTGTACTTACGTTATGCCCTGCGTGCATCCTGGGAGTAGGGGAGTGTGTACTTACGTTATGCCCTGCGTGCATCCTGGGAGTAGGGGAGTGTGTACTTACGTTTTGCCCTGCGTGCATCCTGGGAGTAGGGGAGTGTGTACTTACGTTATGCCCTGCGTGCATCCTGGGAGTAGGGGAGTGTGTACTTACGTTTTGCCCTGCGTGCATCCTGGGAGTAGGGGAGTGTGTACTTACGTTATGTCCTGCGTGCTCCTGCTCAAATCATTTTGATGCACTATGAGAGGTAGGCACGCTTTTTCTGTCATCTTCAGAAAAGTTTCATTATTTTAAGCACAAAGTCATACACCCAGTGTTTTGTTCATGAATAATGTTGTATATTTAGAGGTCACTCATAAGTGGATGGTATTGTTAAGATGCACTTGTAACTGTACTTTTTAGGATGATATCAACATTCTGAATTCAACCTGTGGTTAATAGCTAGCTAAGGTATTAGCAGACTATTGTATGTGCGATGGCTAGCTCCTCGAATGATCCCAGTCCCTTTTATTGTGCATCTGTTGTAGAAAGAGGCGACGATTCGTAGAACATATGTGGCTCTACAAATGTTTTATATTATTTTGGATACAGGATGCAGCGAGTAAATTCTAATTCATTAAAACAACCTGATCTCCTTAGTCCACGTCTATAGTCTCAGTTAACCACAACGCAGAGTTACAGCGGTGCAGTACAGCACCGGTTACATACACTCTTCATCTGTACAAAGAGGACAATCATCATCACCGATGCATCCATCTCCGTCTTCTTAAACAACAGGGCAGCTATTATTAGCTGGACTCCTGTCCTGAGACATTGGCTTGAGCTGGATCAGCTGTTATATAAGACCCGTCGTGGGACTATGTTGGTGTTGTATACTTCAGTTGCATTGTGGTCACTTCTCCCAGGGCTCAGACAACAGCTACAATGAGAAGACTGACCACGAAAGCAGAACAAATGATGAGTAGAGTCCGGTCCTGGTCCTCCTATGGCCACTGGGTTCACATATGACGATTCATCGGCTGGTACATCTTCGTCTGGGTTGTGGGGCACCTTCCTGCAGTGGCTGGCGTGAACCCACGTCGACCGCTCTGCAACCATCAGGAGCACCTGGAATGGACCAGTCCAGCGCTGTTGGTGCCAAGTCTTTCTGCAGAGGTCCTTGTCAACCGCTCTGCAACCATCAGGAGCACCTGGAATGGACCAGTCCAGCGCTGTTGGTGCCAAGTCTTTCTGCAGAGGTCCTTGTTGACCACTCAATCTCCTGGCTGCAATGTGTGGAGCTTTTCCTCCCTTTGGTTCAGGCAAAGCCACTTGTATCCTGGGAAGCTTTTCCTCCCTTTGGTTCAGGCAAAGCCACTTGTATCCTGGGAAGCTTTTCCTCCCTTTGGTTCAGGCAAAGCCACTTGTATCCTGGGAAGCTTTTCCTCCCTTTGGTTCAGGCAAAGCCACTTGTATCCTGGGAAGCTTTTCCTCCCTTTGGTTCAGGCAAAGCCACTTGTATCCTGGGAAGCTTTTCCTCCCTTTGGTTCAGGCAAAGCCACTTGTATCCTGGGAAACAGACTTCAGAACATTGTTGTGCAGTGCAGTAGCTTATCATTTGATCCTCTCAACCCATCAGTGTCAACCTGTTCTGTGGGAACGGGGTGTTTAGGATTCTCATGGGTCTTCCCGTGAGTATTTCATGAGGTGATAAACCAGGGGTATGATGCGCACGTCCATGCATGTACATCAGAGCCAGAGGCATTACTGTTACCTATGACAATCTGGTCTCAGCCTTCCTCTGCCTACATTGTTAGTCATACAAACCACAACACCCCCTTTTACACATGGTCTTGGCAAAATTAAGGCAGTTACACAAATTTAAAAACATTACAATACATTCATTACAGAATTCACAACATGCTAAGTGTGTGCCCTCAGGTCCATACTCCACTACCACATATCTACAATGAAAAATCCATGTGTGTGTGTGTGTGTGTGTACAGTGCGTATGTTATCATGTGTGTGGGTATGCATGTGTCTGTGCCTATGTTTGTGTTACTTCACAGACCCCACTGTTCCATAAGGTATATTTTTACCTTATTTTTAAATCTGATTCTGCCGCTGCATCAGTTACCCGATGTGGAATAGAGTTCCATGTAGTCATGGCTCTATGTAGTACTGTGCGCCTCCCATAGTCTGTTCTGGACTTGGGGACTGTGAAGAGACCTCTGGTGACATGGCTGTCCGAGCTGTGTGATTGTGTTTAAAACAGACACCTTGGTACCTTCAGCTTGTCAATACCTCTTACAAAAAGTAATGAGGAAGTCAATCTCTCTTCCACTTTTAGCAATGAGAGATTGACATGCATGTCATTAATGTTAGCTCTCTGTGTATTTTCAAGGGCCAGTCGTGCTGCCCTGTTCTGATCCAACTGCAATTTTCCCAAGTCCCTCTTTGTGGCACCTGACCACACGACTGAACAGTAGTCCAGGTGTGACAAAACTAGGGCCCGTAGGACCTGCCTTGTTGATAGTGTTGTTAAGAAGGTAGAAACTAGGGCCTGTAGGACCTGCCTTGTTGATAGTGTTGTTAAGAAGGTAGAAACTAGGGCCTGTAGGACCTGCCTTGTTGATAGTGTTGTTAAGTTGGCAGAGCAGCTCTTTATTATGGACAGACTTCTCCCCATCTTAGCTACTATTGTATCAACATGTTTTGAATATGACAGTTTACAATCCAGGGTTACTTCAAGCAGTTTAGTCACTTCAACTTGCTCAATTTCCACATTTTTCATTATGAGATAACCTTTTCTCAATAGGGGGGCGCTGTTTTCACTTTGTAAAAATTCGTTCCCAAATTAAACTGCCTCGTACTCAATTCTTGCTCGTACAATATGCATATTATTATTACTATTGCTAAGTCTTTTGCTATGGTGGTTAGCTAATAGAAATACATATTGTGTCTTCCCTGTAAAACATTTTAAAAATCAGAAATGATGGCTGGATTCACAAGATGTGTATCTTTCATCTGGTGTCTTGGACTTGTGATTTCATGATATTTAGATGCTAGTATTTACTTGTGGCGCTATGCTAGGCTATGCTAGTCAGCTTTTTTACTGATGAGGGTGCTCCCGGATCCGGGATTGTGTGCAACTAGAAGATATACAGGTGAGCAGTGCGTGTCTGTGAAATGAGAGCATGAACAGTGTGAGGATCCTTAAAGGTTAAAGGGCACATTGACACGATGTCAGCACAGACTAACACTGCCTCTGTAGCAGCTCTGAGGCAACACACCAACCCTCTCAGCACACTGTCAAGTCTCTTAGAGTAGTATGCAACACACCAACCCTCTCACCACACTGTCAAGTCTCTTCTTTCGGGTACCCCCCCCTCTTTTCAATTTCCGCCTAAAGACATACCCTAATCTAACTGCCTGTAGCTCAGGCCCAGAATCAAGTATATGCATATTCTTGGTATCATTTGAAAGGAAACACTCTGAATTTTGTGGAAATGTGAATTGAATGTAGGATAATATAACACAATAGATATGGTAGAAGAAAATACAAGGAAATAATCATATGTTTTCTGTTTTTTATTGTTGCTGCATCAATCAATCAATCAATCAATTTTATTTTATATAGCCCTTCGTACATCAGCTAATATCTCGAAGTGCTGTACAGAAACCCAGCCTAAAACCCCAAACAGCTAGTAATGCAGGTGTAGAAGCACGGTGGCTAGGAAAAACTCCCTAGAAAGGCCAAAACCTAGGAAGAAACCTAGAGAGGAACCAGGCTATGAGGGGTGGCCAGTCCTCTTCTGGCTGTGCCGGGTGGAGATTATAACAGAACTATCCCAAGATGTTCAAAAATGTTCATAAGTGACAAGCATGGTAAAATAATAATCATGAATAATTTTCAGTTGGCTTTTCATAGCTGATCATTAAGAGTTGAAAAACAACAGGTCTGGGACAGGTGGCGGTTCCATAACCGCAGGCAGAACAGCTGAAACTGGAATAGCAGCAAGGCCAGGCGGACTGGGGACAGCAAGGAGTCACCACGGGCGGAAGTCCCGACGCATGGTCCTAGGGCCCAGGTCCTCCGAGAGAAAGAAAGAGAGAAGGAGAAAATTAGAGAGAGCCAAGATTTTCAAAATGTTCATAAATGACAAGCATGGTCAAATAATAATCAGGAATAAATCTCAGTTGGCTTTTCATAGCCGATCATTAAGAGTTGAAAACAGCAGGTCTGGGACAGGTAGGGGTTCCATAACCGCAGGCAGAAGAGTTGAAACTGGAATAGCAGCAAGGCCAGGCGGACTGGGGGCAGCAAGGAGTCACCACGGCCGGTAGTCCCGACGTATGGTCCTAGGGCTCAGGTCCTCCGAGAGAAAGAGAGAAGGAGAAAATTAGAGAGAGCCAAGATTTTCAAAATGTTCATAAATGACAAGCATGGTCAAATAATAATCAGGAATAAATCTCAGTTGGCTTTTCATAGCCGATCATTAAGAGTTGAAAACAGCAGGTCTGGGACAGGTAGGGGTTTCGTAACCGCAGGCAGAACAGTTGAAACTGGAATAGCAGCAAGGCCAGGCGGCCTGGGGACAGCAAGGTGTCAGCATGCCCGGTAGTCCTGACGTATGGTCCTAGGGCTCAGGTTCTCAGAGAGAAAGAGAGAACGAGAGAATTAGAGAGAGCATACTTAAATTCACACAGGACACTGGATAAGACAGGAGAAGTACTCCAGGTATAACCAACTGACCCTAGCCCCCCGACACATAAACTACTGCAGCATAAATACTGGAGGCTGAGACAGGAGCGGTCAGGAGACACTGTGGCCCCATCCGAAGAAACCCCCGGACAGGGCCAAACAGGAAGGATATAACCCCACCCACTCTGCCAAAGCACAGCCCCCACACCACTAGAGGGATATCCTCAACCACCAACTTACAATCCTGAGACAAGGCCGAGTATAGCCCACAAAGGTCTCCACCACAGCACAACCAAGGGGGGGCGCCAACCCAGACAGGAAGTTCACGTCAGTAACTCAACCCACTCAAGTGACGCACCCCTCCTAGGGACGGCATGATAGAGCACCAGCAAGCCAGTGACTCAGCCCCAGTAACAGGGTTAGAGGCAGAGAATCCCAGTGGAGAGAGGGGAACCGGCCCGGCAGAGACAGCAAGGGCGGTTCGTTGCTCCAGAGCCTTTCCGTTCACCTTCACACTCCTGGGCCAGACTACACTCAATCATATGACCTACTGAAGAGATAAGTCTTCAGTAAAGACTTAAAGGTTGAGACCGAGTCTGCGTCTCTCACATGGGTAGGCAGACTGTTCCATAAAAATGGAGATCTATAGGAGAAAGCCCTGCCTCCCGCTGTTTGCTTAGAAATTTTAGGGACAATTAGGAGGCCTGCGTCTTGTGACCGTAGCGTACGTATTGGTATGTACGGCAGGACCAACTCGGAAAGATAGGTAGGAGCAAGCCCATGTAACGCTTTATAGGTTAATAACAGTAAAACCTTGAAATCAGCCCTTGCCTTAACAGGAAGCCAGTGTAGGGAAGCTAGCACTGGAGTAATATGATCAAATTTCTTGGTTCTAGTCAGGATTCTAGCAGCCGTATTTAGCACTAACTGAAGTTTATTTAGTGCTTTATCCGGGTAGCCGGAAAATAGAGCATTGCAGTAGTCTAACCTAGAAGTAACAAATGCATGGATTAATTTTTCTGCATCATTTTTGGACAGAAAATTTCTGATTTTTGCAATGTTACGTAGATGGAAAAAAGCTGTCCTTGAAACAGTCTTGATATGTTCGTCAAAAGAGAGATCAGGGTCAAGAGTAACGCCGAGGTCCTTCACAGTTTTATTTGAGACGACTTTACAACCATCAAGATGAATTGTCAGATTTAACAGAAGATCTCTTTGTTTCTTGGGACCTAGAACAAGCATCTCTGTTTTGTCCGAGTTTAAAAGTAGAAAGTTTTCAGCCATCCACTTCCTTATGTCTGAAACACAGGCTTCTAGCGAGGGCAATTTTGGGGCTTCACCATGTTTCATTGAAATGTACAGCTGTGTGTCATCCGCATAGCAGTGAAAGTTAACATTATGTTTTCGAATAACATCCCCAAGAGGTAAAATATATAGTGAAAACAATAGTGGTCCTAAAACGGAACCTTGAGGAACACCGAAATGTACAGTTGATTTGTCAGAGGACAGACCATTCACAGAGACAAACTGATATCTTTCCGACAGGTAAGATCTAAACCAGGCCAGAACTTGTCCGTGTAGACCAATTTGGGTTTCCAGTCTCTCCAAAAAATGTGGTGATCGATGGTGTCAAAGGCAGCACTAAGGTCTAGTAGCACGAGGACAGATGCAGAGCCTCGGTCTGACGCCATTAAAAGGTCATTTACCACCTTCACAATTGCAGTCTCAGTGCTATGATGGGGTCTAAAACCAGACTGAAGCATTTCGTATACATTGTTTGTCTTCAGAAAGGCAGTGAGTTGCTGCGCAACAGCTTTTTCTAAAATTTTTGAGAGGAATGGAAGATTCGATATAGGCCGATAGTTTTTTATATTTTCCGGGTCAAGGTTTGGCTTTTTCAAGAGAGGCTTTATCACTGCCACTTTTAGTGAGTTTGGTACACATCCGGTGGATAGAGAGCTGTTTATTATGTTCAACATAGGAGGGCCAAGCACAGGAAGCAGCTCCTTCAGCAGTTTAGTAGGAATAGGATCCAGTATGCAGCTTGAAGGTTTAGAGGCCATGATTATTTTCATCATTGTGTCAAGAGATATAGTACTAAAACACTTAAGTGTCTCTCCCGATCCCAGGCCCTCGCAGAGCTGTGCAGATCCAGGACAGCTAAGCCCTGGAGGAATACGCAGATTCAAAGAGGAGTCCGTAATTTGCTTTCTAATGGTCATGATCTTTTCCTCAAAGAAGTTCATGAATTTATTACTGCTGAAGTGAAAGCCATCCTCTCTTGGGGAATGCTGCTTTTTAGTTAGCTTTGCAACAGTATCAAAAATAAATTTTGGATTGTTCTTATTTTCCTCGATTAAGTTGGAAAAGTAGGATGATCGAGCAGCAGTGAGGGCTCTTCGGTACTGCACGGTACTGTCTTTCCAAGCTAGTCGGAAGACTTCCAGTTTGGTGTGGCGCCATTTCCGTTCCAATTTCCTGGAAGCTTGCTTCAAAGCTCGGGTATTTTCTGTATACCAGGGAGCTAGTTTCTTATGACAAATGTTTTTCGTTTTTAGGGGTGCAACTGCATCTAGGGTATTGCGCAAGGTTAAATTGAGTTCCTCAGTTAAGTGGTTAACTGATTTTTGTCCTCTGACGTCCTTGGGTAGGCAGAAGGAGTCTGGAAGGGCATCAAGGAATTTTTGTGTTGTCTGAGAATTTATAGCACGACTTTTGATGCTCCTTGGTTGGGGTCTGAGCAGATTATTTGTTGCGATTGCAAACGTAATAAAATGGTGGTCCGATAGTCCAGGATTATGTGGAAAAACATTAAGATCTACAACATTTATTCCATGGGACAAAACTAGGTCCAGAGTATGACTGTGGCAGTGAGTAGGTCCAGAGACATGTTGGACAAAACCCACTGAGTCGATGATGGCTCCAAAAGACTTTTGGAGTGGGTCTGTGGACTTCTCCATGTGAATATTAAAATCACCAAAAATTAGAATATGATCTGCTATGACTACAAGGTCTGATAGGAATTCAGGAAACTCAGAGAGGAACGCTGTATATGGCCCAGGAGGCCTGTAAACAGTAGCTATAAAAAGTGATTGAGTAGGCTGCATAGATTTCATGACTAGAAGCTCAAAAGACGAAAACGCCATATTTTTTTTTGTAAATTGAAATTTGCTATCGTAAATGTTAGCAACACCTCCGCCTTTGCGGGATGCACGGGGGATATGGTCACTAGTGTAACCAGGAGGTGAGGCCTCATTTAACACAGTAAATTCATCAGGCTTAAGCCATGTTTCAGTCAGGCCAATCACATCAAGATTATGATCAGTGATTAGTTAATTGACTATGACTGCCTTTGAAGTGAGGGATCTAACATTAAGTAACCCTATTTTGAGATGTGAGGTATCACGATCTCTTTCAATAATGGCAGGAATGGAGGAGGTCTTTATCCTAATAAGATTGCTAAGGCGAACACCGCCATGTTTAGTTTTGCCCAACCTAGGTCGAGGCACAGACACAGTCTCAATGGGTATGGCTGAGCTGACTACACTGACTGTGCTATTGGCAGACTCCACTAAGCTGGCAGGTTGGCTAACAGCCTGCTGCCTGGCCTGCACCCTATTTCATTGTGGGGCTAAAGGAGTTAGAGCCCTATCTATGTTGGTAGATAAGATGAGAGCACCCCTCCAGGTAGGATGGAGTCCGTCACTCCTCAGCAGGTCAGGCTTGGTCCTGTTTGTGGGTGAGTCCCAGAAAGAGGGCCAATTATCTACAAATTCTATCTTTTGTGAGGGGCAGAAAACAGTTTTCAACCAGCGATTGAGTGCTGAGACTTTGCTGTAGAGCTCGTCACTCCCCCTAACTGGGAGGGGGCCAGAGACAATTACTCGATGCCGACACATCTTTCTAGCTGATTTACACGCTGAAGCTATGTTGCACTTGGTGACCTCTGACTGTTTCATCCTAACATCGTTGGTGCCGACGTGGATAACAATATCTCTATACTCTCTACACTCGCCAGATTTAGCTTTAGCCAGCACCATTTTAAGATTAGCCTTAACGTCGGTAGCCCTGCCCCCTGGTAAACAGTGTATGATCGCTGGGTGATTCGTTTTAAGTCTAATACTGCGGGTAATGGAGTCGCCAATGACTAGGGTTTTCAATTTGTCAGAGCTAATGGTGGGAGCCTTCGGCGTCTCAGACCCCGTAACGGGAGGAGTAGAGACAAGAGAAGACTCAGACTCAGACTCCGACTCGCTACATAATGGGGAAAACCGGTTGAAAGTTTCTGTCGGCTGAATGAGCGACACCGGTTGAGCATTCCAACAGCATTTCCCTCCAGAAGCCATGAGAAAGTTGTCCGGCTGCGGGGACTGTGCGGGGGGATTTATACTAACGTTACTATCTGTACTTACTGGTGGCACAGACGCTGTTTCTTCCTTTCCTACACTGAAATTACCCTTGCCTAACGATTGCGTCTGAAGCTGGGCTTGCAGCACAGCTATTTTCGCCGTAAGGCGATCGTTCTCCTGTATATTATGAGTACAGCGACTGCAATTAGAAGACATCATGTTAATGTTACTACTTAGCTTCGGCTGTTGAAGGTGCTGCATCATCTTTCAAATGACCAAGAACAGCCAAACAAACAGATAGGATGATGTGGATGATTTGAATGAAGAATATAAGATGGCAACAGTAGCTGAGCAAAGTTTTAGACAGATAACTTCAAAAATGAGCGAGCTACATGTCATTGAGCATGAAGTCACCCAGGTGTCCCACACAAATGTACCCAAAGTGGCCAAATTGGTACAGTGATACATTTTGAAGGAAATAACTATATACAAAATACATAAATGATATTCTAACACACCCCCAAAAAATAAATATATATATATGATCTTTATTTTATTTTTTTATAAATAATAATAAACAAACAAAATTCAAGGGTAACTATTTACACATGTTCTATTTACATGAAGACCCTCAGTCCTCTACGCAATATTGTGCTGCGCATGCCATGCCCCATAGCAGTCTCTTTCTGCTGTAAAGCAGAGGGTTACTGAACAAGTGGTGCAGGTGATGGGGCATTTCCTGTGACAAAGCGCACAATGACGTCTCCCTACTGTGCCCTTTTTGCCCTGAGGCACATTCATGCCTGCAGAGATGAATCTGGGCAGGTGAACAGCACTGGTTGGAGCAGAAGGTGCTGCAGTGGACTTGCTGTAGCTAGCAAGCTCCTGGATGAGCAGCTCCCTGAAGGCTAGCTGTGAGATGGGGGGCTGTCCACAGCTCTTGGCCATTTCCTTCTGGAGGATGAAGGAATTCACCACAGCAATGTCAATGAAATGATAGAAAAATGTTTTGTACCATTTCATGGTCTTGGACGAACATTGTAGTATCCTATCAGCGCATCTGACAGGTCCACACCTCCCATGCTCTTGTTGTAGTCCTTCACAGCAGCTGGAATGGGGACATTTTCTGTGGTCCATGCCCCGGCACCGTCCTTCACACGCCTGATGACGTGATCTCCACTGAAGGACGTGTGGATACTGGAGCACATGACCACCTCTATGGTATCCATCCACTTCACAAACAGCAGGCCATCTTCACGGATCCATCGCATGGTACTCAGCCCGCTTAGGCATGTCGTTCACCTTGGTCTTTGGAAATCCCACCCTGTTGGTACGAATGGTGCCACAAGCCCACACCTCCCGCTTCCTCAGCTCTGTAAACAGGGTAGGGCTTGTGTAGAAGTTGTCCACAAACAGTTTGTAGCCTTCCCCAGTAGTTGAAAATCCAATAACTCCATAACGGAATCATAACTCAGTCCATTACCGGTAGCAAAACTGTTTTTTCCCTCATAAACAAAAAAATTGCAAGTGTAGGCACACACAGAATCAGCCAAAACAAACAGCTTGTAACCCCATTTGGTTGGTTTGTTACGCATGTATTGTTTGAGGCTGATTCTGGCCTTTGAGGCTACCATTCTCTCATCGATGGACAGGTTCTGGGCGGGCTGAAAATAAGTCTTGCAGTATCAACGATGCTGGGGTAGAGAGGTTTTATTTTACAGAGCCTATCAAACCTTGGTGTGCCTCTCTTCTTGTCATTCTCCCCATCAACTTCTGGGTCACTGATGTGAAGCGCCCGTGAGATAGTCAGAAACCTTTTAGAAGACATGACAGTCATGGGGAAAGGCAGTTGATAGAGAGCTGATGTTTTCCAGTAGTCCCTTAGAGTTTTCAACTTCACCAGCGCCATCTAAATGACCATTGAAAAGTAGCAGAAAAAGTCTGACATGGAAATGGTATTCCATGCCTCTTTCTTACCTGCCTGCTTCTTAGCCCCATACTTATTGGTGTTCGCCACCAGAGAATCAACAACTGACGAGGTGAAAAACAGTTGATAAAGTTGAAGGGGGCTGTACTTTGCAGTCATGTCTAGTTGAGGTCCTGGCTGCCTTTTGGGTCTAAAAACTGGTGGATTTGGTTCCACATCGTCTTCTAACACAGAGTGACAACAACCCTCTGGCCCTCTGTCTGCAGGTTTCTCTCTTCCCCACCTCCTCTTCTTTGTCACTGACTTCACAACTCTAGATGGCCGGGTAGGTGTGGAGCCGGAGACAGCGGGGGTCTGGCTGGATGAACCAGCTTCAGAGGGAGATGGTGCTAACCCTAACCCTAACCTTAACCCTAACCCTAACAGCTTCAGAGGGAGATGGACACCTAGACATTGGCGGCTCATAATCAGAATCACTGCCACTGTGAAAGATAAAACAATCAGTAACAATACTTTCACGTATGAGCCCTGTATCAACACGTAAAATAAACAGATATATATAGAGTACAGGGAACATAATCACTATGGTGAAGTGCTGTTCCATTCCATGTTTATGTAAAATACATTTTTTAAATATATCACACACACACAGTATTGCCAATGTGTACTTTACACATTTCATTACAGATTATATTTTTATATATTGCAAATAAAATAAGATAATCATTTTTTTTTTATCTCAAATGAATAATATTTCATATTAATTTCAAACAATGACATTAGCATTAGAACTAACCAATCCAGCATGGCATCCTTGCCTTGCAGAAACATGTGTTCCGCCTGGGAGTCAAAACAAGCTTCACTAAAAGATTCATCTTCCTGAAGAAACTCGGTCTCGCTGTCTCTATCAATTTCCTCTATAATTTGGGTTAAATCTGTATACCTAGACTTTGTTTTAGATTTTCCTGATTTATTCGCCATCATTTAAATATATACATTTGTTGAAAATGCTATTGAATATGTAATGCTATGCGTTACACTCGTGGCGCCGTCAAGTAGGATTTGCAATGGCGACTGAACCATCAGAGTACGCCAGAGTTTACGACAAAGGCTGGTCTTCGAAAGTATAACCATTACATATTGCCGTTTACCTCAGCTCATTGGCTATCTTCCATGCTAGATTTCAAGATGATCAGTGGTCATTGGGCCAAAATACAGTCAATCAACGATAGACCGGTCCTACCATTGGTGCGCAATGAGTCCATGATTGATGTCTTTAAATCGGTTTCTTTCTGTCAATATGTCCCGGGAAAAGAGCCATCATGTATGGTTGTGTTAGTAACAACCAGATGATTGCAATGAAACCAGCCATGACTGGATAAACGTTTGTTTAGTCCGTGTAATTACCACGAACGCTTCGTCCAAAGTTGAATGAGACGGAAATCACGACGCAACCGGTTTACAAATGTTTCGTGTTAGGCTATAAAAATGGATTTTATCAAACAAAACGAACATTCACTGTGCAGTTAGGACACTTGCCATTGCCACCATAGGAAGATCTTCAAAGGTAAGCGATTTATTTTATTGTTATTTCTGACCTTCGTGACGCTAATGCTTGGTTGGAAAATGCTAGTAATACTTGTGTGTGTGGGGCGCCGCCCTCAGAAAATCACATGTTTGCTTTTGCAGTAAACCTTTTTTGAAATCTGACAGCGGCTGGATTAATAAGACGTTCATCTTTTAAATGATGTAAGATACATGTATTTACAAGACTGTTTAATACAACGAATGGTGTATTTAAAATGTTAGCTCTCTGCAGTTTCACCGGATGTTGGCCTGGTGGGACGTTAGCGTCTCACCTACCTTAGAGAAGTTAATTGAGGTTTAAGGTAAAAACATGTACTACAGTGCCTTCAGAAAGTATTCATACCCTTGACTTATTCCAAATCAAAATTTATTCAATTAATAATTTCTCACCCATAATGACAAAGTGCAAACATGTTTTTAGAAATGTTAGCAAATTTATTGAAAATGAAATACAGAAATATCTCATTTATATAAGTATTCACACCCCTGAGTCAATACATGCTAGAATCACCTTTGGGAGCTGTGAGTGTTTCTGGGTACATCTCTTAAAGCTTTGCACACCTGGATTTTACAATAATTGCAATTTATTTATTTATGTATTATTCTTCAAGCTCTTTCAAGTTGGTTGTTGATCCTTGTAGACATTTTCAAATCTTGCCATAGATTTTCAAACGATTTAAGTCAAAACTGTAACTAGGCCACTAACGAACATTAAATGTCGTCATGGTAAGCAACTCCAGTGTATATTTGGCCTTTTGATTTAGGTTATTGTTGTGCTGAAAGGTACATTTTTCTCCCAATGACTGTAGAAAAGCAGACTGAACCAGGTATTCCTCTAGGATTCTGCCTGTGCTTAGCTCTATTCCATTTATTTTTGTCCGAAAAAAATCCATAGTCCTTGCCGATGACAAGCATACCCATAACCTGATGCAGCCACCACCACTCATTCACAAACTAGGCGTCTCTGCTCTCAAGGTGCAAAAAGCTGGCAATGATCTTGAACACATAGTTTCTAGGCATTGGGCCAAAGTAACAATGTGTTCCCTTATTTCAGTTCTTCTTCTATCAGTCATCTCCCTGAGAGCAAAGTCACACAACATCCTAAAACAGTAATCATGAAACAACACGCTACAGGTAGCCACGTACAGTGCCTTGCAAATGTATTCACCCCCTTTGGCGTTTTTCCTATTTTGTTGCATTACAACCTGCAATTTAACCCTGCCGCTGTCCTGGTATTATGTATACACCCGCTGTCCTGGTATTATGTATACACCTGCTGTCCTCGGGGTCAGCCTGACCCGCCTTGACTAAAGCCCCAAGTAGCATATGTGTGACAGTATGCATGTGCACAGCCTTTGCAGATATATTTCTTACACCTGCAGCACACAGTATTTGTTTTAATGTCCTTCTTGGGTGGGCAGATCTGACACCTCTTCCTCTTACTGGGCCCGGCCGGGGCAGTGGCCGGGTCAGTGGCTAGTGGCTCGTCAGGTAGATCGTGACACGATCTAGCCCTCTGAACAGCTTTCACAACTGCTGCGGGGGAGCCGCTCTCTTCTTTCAATGAACGGAGTCACAAGTGCCTTTCCCAGCTGCTCCAGGAGCATCCTCCTCGTGTTGCGCTTGAGAGGCATCCAGCTAGGGTTGATCTCTCTCCATATCACAAAGGCATTGTAGGAGGAAATGTAAATGATGTTGTGGAAGATGACCAGGGGCCAGCAGGCAGTCATCCTTCTGCAGATGTACGTTCCAATCACCTTATCCAGGTTGTCCACACCTCCTTTGTTGCAGTTGTAATCTTTGATGGCTGGCTTCCTGTCCTGGCGATGGCTAATGTCGGCCTCTGTGTGCAGCTCAGAAGCAGCACGTTCTTGTTTTTCTTTGGTAGGAAACTAAAGTGGTGGTGGGCGTGAAGGTAAACTTTGATGAGAGGACCCCTCTGTCCCTTGACGCAAGCAGTGCAGGGGGGAGCTCAGGCTTATTCTTTTGAACCCTGCCAACCATGGTGATGTTCCTCTGGAGGAGCTGCCGTCCGAGTTCATAAGACATAAAGAAATTGTCACGTGACATTGTGACGCCTCAGTCCCTGTGTCAGATCCAGGACAACCAACACCCGCCCGGGTGGCGCAGTGGTCTAGGGCACTGCATCGCAGTGCTAGCTGCGCCACCAGAGTCTCTGAGTTCACGCCCAGGCTCTGTCGCAGCCGACTGCAACCGGGAGGTCCGTGGGGCGACGCACAATTGGCATAGCGTCGTCCGGGTTAGGGAGGGTTTGGCCGGTAGGGATATCCATGTCTCAGTATGTAAATGTAATAAAATGTATGCACTCTACTGTAAGTCGCTCTGGATAAGAGCGTCTGCTAAATGACTAAAATGTAAATGTAAAATGGTCTTCTCTGGGCCTCTGTTGGTTGCCTTCCCTGTGTAGACTTGCATCTTCCAAGCGTAGCTGGATTTGGCGTCGCAGGCCACCCATGACTTGATCCCGTATTTCACTGGGTATGTACTGCCGGAAAGGACAGCGATCTTTCGAAACAAGAGATTAGCATGATGATGATGATAGGTAGCGATTAGTATCAGTGTCACAGAAACACCCACACAAGTCAGTAGTGGAAATTGACCTTTATTATATACACACACACACACACTACCTCTGAATGGAACCAGTTGCTCGTCCACTGTCACGTCAGGCCCTGGGTTGTAAATGACTGGCAGCCGCTCCACCCACTTGTCCCAGACCTCTCTTCTGGCTGCCAGTTTGTCCGTGGCGCATCTTGCGGGTCTCGACTCACGGTCATCGAATCGTAGCAGTCTCGAGTAGTTGTGAAAGAGCTTGAGCGGCATGGTGGCACAGAATATGGCCCTTCTGCTCTCGGCATCCCATCTACTGGCTGCGGCCTCACCTCGGGACCTGTGTACACTGGCTAAGATTAGCAGTCCTATGTAGGCGTGCAGGTCGGTGCCGTCCATGGCTTGCCAGCCGTCTCCGTTTTTTCGAACCCCCTCCAGATTTGTCATGTCCAAGATGATTCTTGGTATTGCCGGTGTGATGAACAGGGAGAACGTCGACGCCATGTCACGGACACGGCGTAGGTTGTGGGTCCCCGGGTCATGCCCGGGCCCCTAAGCTCTGCCATCCTGGCCTGGTTGTGATAGGCCTCAGAGGACCATTTGATGTTGCCGTTTTTTTACATCAACGTCTCTCTTTCGGTCTGAGCGACGTCGTCGTCTTCGTCTTCCTCTGAAGAGGACGAGTCCCGCTCGGGGTCGTATTCCTCCCCGTCTTCGTCTTCCTCTGAAGAGGACGAGTCCCGCTCGGGGTCGTATTCCTCCCCGTCTTCGTCTTCCTCTGAAGAGGACGAGTCCCGCTCGGGGTCGTATTCCTCCCCGTCTTCGTCTTCCTCTGAAGAGGACGAGTCCCGCTCGGGGTCGTATTCCTCCCCATCTTCGTCTTCCTCTGAAGAGGACGAGTCCCGCTCGGGGTCGTATTCCTCCCCGTCTTCGTCTTCCTCTGAAGAGGACGAGTCCCGCTCGGGGTCGTATTCCTCCCCGTCTTCGTCTTCCTCTGAAGAGGACGAGTCCCGCTCGGGGTCGTATTCCTCCCCGTCTTCGTCTTCTGACACATCTTCTTCTTCTTCTTCTTCTTCTTCTTTGGGATCCGAGTAGTCTTGCTGGACATTTGAAGAAACCTGTTCTAGGACCTGCTCTGCAGTGAACCTCTCAGTAATGGCTTCAGCCCCCTTGGGGAAGACCACGGTCTGGACATGTAGGGACTGGACTGGACTGGGCTCAGTGTAGGACAGGTCGCCCAATCACAGGTTCGATAACACCTTGGAGGATGACTTTGGCTTCACTGAGCGACAGAGGCTATTGTGTTCACTGAGCCACATGTCTTATGGGAATGGCTATAAGTGTACTCCGCCCTTGTACCACGGGGCTCAGTGTAGGACGGCTCGTCCTTTCACATGTTCAATAATTACACTGTGGAGGATGACTTTGGCTTCACTGAGCGACAGAGGCTATTGTGTTCACTGAGCCACATGTCTAATGGGAATGGCTTTAAATGTACTCCGCCCTTGTACCACTGGGCTCAGTGTAGGACGGCTCAGCCTTTCACACATTCAATAATATCACCCTGGTCATTGGCCCCACAAGTCCCGACATGTACGCAAGCACTTAAACCCATGACAATAGTAGCACAGTGGATGTGGCGGAACCGGTTCAACCTGGCCACCAGGACAGCGGGGAGATGTTTGCACAAGCTCTCGCTGTCTCCCTCTCACAGATCCTACACAGCAAAATAAAGAACTATCATTCATCTTTTGGTAGTGGGGCCCGGGTCACTTTGACCCCAGGACAGCGGGGACCCTGTGATCAGGGCCAGGTCAACGGAACCCCAGGACAACGGGAGGGTTAAATATATTTTTATTTGGATTTCATGTAATGGACATACACAAAATAGTCCAAATTGGTGAAGTGAAAAAAAAATAATCTTGTTTCACAAAATGAAAACAAATTTAAAACTGAAAAGTGGTGGGTGCATATGTTTCCACCCCCTTTGCTTTGAAGCCCCTAAATAAGATCTGGTGCAACCAATTACCTTCAGAAGTCACAACGTGGCTGGGGGAGGAGGGCCAGAGACGGACTGCTGGGAGAAAACATGGCTGGGGGAGGAGGACCAGTGAGGGACTGCTGGGAGAAAACATGGCTGGGTTAGAGGGCCAGAGAGGGACTGCTGGGAGAACATATGGCTGGGGGTGGAGGACCAGAGAGGGACTGCTGGGAGAAAACATGGCTGGGGGAGGAGGACCAGAGAGGGACTGCTGGGAGAAAACAAGACCAGGAGATGAGGACCAGAGAGGGACTGATGGGAGACAACATGGCTGGGTTAGAGGACCAGAGAGGGACTGATGGGAGAAAATATGGCTGGGGGTGGAGGACCAGAGAGGGACTGCTGGGAGAAAACATGGCTGGGGGAGGAGGACCAGAGAGGGACTCTCATCACTAACAGACACGTAACTGTCCCCCATCACAAGTTGACATCCCCTTGTAGAGCCTCCATTTCTCCAACACAACTATACTTCATACTTTTCAGTCACAGCCATCCATCCAGCCAGAAACAGCCAGACTCTTCACACACATTTGTAAGCAAAAATGTTTTATTTACATAGGGTGACATTATGCCTGAGCAATTGGCAGTGAGCAAAATAACCATAACATATTTTTAATTAGATGGGCAGTCCTCAAAGATGAAATTCCTTTGAATCATATCATTAGATCTATTGATTTCCAGCCCGTAGCGTGGGGTGCCACTAATCTCATTATAATTTACCATTATGTAGGGCAGAGCAGGTGATAGTCATCCACGGTGACGTTATAGTATAATCTGTTATATTGGTTTCAGAGTAGATCATTGATAGGGTGTGGTTGTATTAACAGGACATAAATACTCACCCAAGTAAACATATTATACATTTGAAGACAGCTGCATGAAAGGATCAACACGTAATAGGTGTTACATACTGTATTCACCAGTCAAGCAACCTGCGGCCCACTGAAAACAGGTAAATACAGTAATATGATTGAATAAAGTGTCTTTTAATGTGCATTCAAATGGCAATGGTTTGATTGGATGACAAATAACCAATGAGTTTAATGAATTAAATAGAGATATAGGCATCATCTTTGATGAAGTTTATATGTAACTAAAATCAAATAAATATGTTACTTCTGACACCGTTATCTACAATGTATTTTGACTTAGTGATTAATGACATTGGTTCTTCTTTGAGGGATTGTTATGTCATAATGTGTCCAGGCATTTAAAGCAGAAATCTGTGATTGATACATGATGCATTTGTGGACTTTTAAATGAATGATATATATTGTAGCCATTGATTCTTGAAGAATATAACTTACCCCATCCCTCGGATGTTTACCCCCAAAGAATGGCAGGGTGGGGGCTTTGTTATTTTTTTAATCCCAGATTGCCCCTTTAATGTAACAGAACATTAAAAACAGCTTTAGTTTTGTCCATTAATAAGTTGCAATGTAATTGTTACATGAATAACACGACAATCAACACAGAGTACACAATTTACTACCAATAATAATGACAGGATTCACAACAACAAAACGATGTACAATGCAACGATCTTAGATGAAGGAGAAGGAGGAAGGAGAAAAATCGATCTTAGAGGAAGGAGAACAGGAAAAATCATATTTTCAAAACAGGTGTGAAGTTAGTGGTAGAACAATTCAGGTCCAGTCAGTCAAGTGGGTTTAAATATAAACATATTCTATTAACCTGTCATATTGAGCATTTAAAAACCATGCATATGCATTAAGGCTTGTCACGGCACAGACAACATGAGGGAGACAGACACCTGAATAGATGACAGTCAAGTCTGCTTAGGTGCGGTCTCAAAGGAGGTAAATCCATTTGAATTCAACCACTTTTTGACAGCATCCCTTTTGATTGAAACACAACTTTCCATAAATGTTTGCCGATGGAAGAAGTGGTCAGAAAGTGACATTTTGGACCTTAATGCCAAAACATTCAGGAGATAAAGGTGCTCAAAGTTGACCCACTGCATCCCCCACCAAACCATGAGACATCCATGTCTTCATCACTTTAAAAGAGAAACAAAATTATACACCTCACACACATGGTTATGGGCTTTAAAAAATAAGACACCTGTACTATGTCAGATATACATGTAGTGTTTAAATGTATTCAATTATGAGTTTGCATCCCAATATCACACTTTAAATACATTAAAAGTACAACATTTGGACACACCTACTCATTCAAGTTTTTTTTCTCTAATTTTTACTATTTTCTACATGAAACTATGAAATAACACATATGGAGCCATGTAGTAACCAAAAAAGTGTTAAACAAATCAAAATATATTTTATACTTGAGATTTTTGCTTGCCACCCTTTGCCTTGATGACAGCTTTGCACACTCTTGGCATTCTCTCAACCAGCTTCACCTGGAATGTTTTCCAACAGTCTTGAAGGAGTTCTCACATATGCTGAGCACTTGTTGGTAGCTTTTCCTTCACTCTGCGTTCCAACTCCTCCCAAACCATCTCAATTGGGTTGAGGCCGGGTAATTGTGGAGGCCAGGTCATCTGATGCAGCACTCCATCACTCTCATTCTTGGTCAAATAGCCCTTACACAGCCTGGAGTTGTGTTGGGTCATTGTCATGTTGAAAAACAAATTATATTCCCACTAATCGCAAACCAGATGTGATGGCATATCGCTGCAGAATGCTGTGATAGCCATGCTGGTTAAGTGTGCCTTGAATTCTAAATAAATCACAGACAGTGTCACCAGCAAAGCACCCCCCACAACATCACACCTCCTCCTCCATGCTTCACGGTTGAAACCACACATGCAGAGATCATCCGTTCACCTACTCTGCTTCTCACAAAGACATGGCAGTTGGAACCAAATATCTCACATTTTGGACTCATCAGATCAAAGCACAGATTAAAATATAATTTTATTACTTTAACACTTTTTTGCTTATTACGTGATTCCATATGTGTTATTTCATAGTTTTGATGTCTTCACTATTATTCTACAGTCTAGAAAATAGTAAAAATAATGAAAACCCTGGAATGAGTAGGTGTGTCCAAACCTTTGAACGGTACTGTACATCACAGAAGACTGAAATATAACAAATCTGTTTGTGATAGAAACACCAGGTTTTCGGCATTAACATCAATGACTGTTGATTATTTATGAAATTATGAAAAATATTACTAACATTTCACTCTTGAGGCCACTAGGTGGTTTAACTGCAGGAAAGGGCTACAAGCTCACAAACAGTGTTGTCCATTTATTTTATCATTTATTTAAATGTTTTTGAAAAAAATATTGACATTTTAAAACCTTTACTGTCATTTATATAAAACGTGTAAAATATGATTTTTTATATATTCTCATAACATAGCTTAGACCCTATTTCATACCATCTGAGGTTTTAATGTTGTGCCAGCTATCAGTTGAGACACAACATGTTCTTGACTACAGGTGGTTGTCATGACAATCATAGAAATAGAATGGACCCTTTAGACCAGTTTTATCTGGCTTCATGTTCATTTAACCAGGCAAGACAGTTAAGAACTAATGCTCATTTACAATGACAGCCTACCCCGGCCAAACCCTCCCCTAACCCGGACCACACTGGGCCAATTATCTGGCTTCATGTTCATTTAACCAGGCAAGACAGTTAAGAACAAATGCTCATTTACAATGACAGCCTCCCCCGGCCAAACCCTCCCCTAACCCGGACCACACTGGGCCAACTGTGCGCCGCGCTATGGGACTCCCAATCACAGCCAGATGTGCTACAGCCTGGATTCAAACCAGGTACTATAGAGATGCCTCTTGCACTGAGATGCAGTCCCTTAGACTGCTGAACCAGGGACTATAGAGATGCCTCTTGCACTGAGATGCAGTCCCTTAGACTGCTGAACCAGGGTGTCTGTAGTGACTCCTCTAGCACTGAGATGCAGTCCCTTAGACTGCTGCGCCACTCGGATGTGCTACAGCCTGGATTCAAACCAGGGACTATAGAGATGCCTCTTGCACTGAGATGCAGTCCCTTAGACCTCTGAACCAGGGACTATAGAGATGCCTCTTGCACTGAGATGCAGTCCCTTAGACTGCTGAACCAGGTACTATAGAGATGCCTCTTGCACTGAGATGCAGTCCCTTAGACTGCTGCACCAGGTACTATAGAGATGCCTCTTGCACTGAGATGCAGTCCCTTAGACTGCTGAACCAGGGACTATAGAGATGCCTCTTGCACTGAGATGCAGTCCCTTAGACTGCTGAACCAGGTACTATAGAGATGCCTCTTGCACTGAGATGCAGTCCCTTAGACCTCTGAACCAGGGACTATAGAGATGCCTCTTGCACTGAGATGCAGTCCCTTAGACTGCTGAACCAGGTACTATAGAGATGCCTCTTGCACTGAGATGCAGTCCCTTAGACTGCTGCGCCACTCGGTCCCCAATGGAACAACATTGACGTTTAAATTGAAATGTTAACTTGTAATTACTACCACAAAGATGACATCCGGTCCATCCACCGTTGAATGTCAATTTAAATGGTCGTGTCTGTTCTATTATCTATGTTTCTATCATTTCAATAGGTTCCCTATGGAGGTTTGACAGTATAATATAAAACAACATACAGTTGAAGTTGGAAGTTTACATACACTTAGGTTGGAGTCATTAAACTCGTTTTTCAACCACTCCACAAATTTCTTCTTAACAAACTACAGTTTTGGCAAGTCGGTTAGGACATCTACTTTGTCCATGACACAAGTAATTTTTCCAACAATTGTTTACAGGCAGATTATTTCACTAATAATTCACTCTATCACAATTCCAGTGGGTCAGAAGTTTAAATACACTAAGTTGACTGTGCCTTTAAACAGCTTTGAAAAGTCAAGTCAGTTCAACTTGAGCCCTGCTAGAGCTGCCCCGGTCAACCCTAAGTGCTGTTATTGTGAAGTGGAAACGTCTAGAAGCAACAACGGCTCAACCGCTCACCCAAAGGGAAGTGGTAGGCAATACAAGGTCACAGAACGGGACCGCCGAGTGCTGATGCGCTTTAAAATCATCTTTCCTCGGTTGCAACACTCACTACTGAGTTCCAAACTGTCTCTGTAAGCAACGTCAGCACAATAACTGTTCGTCGGGAGCTTCATAAATTGGGTTTCCATGGCCAAGCAGCCGCACACAAGCCTAAGATCACCGTGCAATGCCAAGTATCGGCTGGAGTGGTGTAAAGCTCGCTGCCATTGGACTCTGGAGTAGTGGAAACACGTTCTCTGGAGTGATGAATCACGCTTAACCATCTGGCAGTCCGACAGACGAATCTGGGTTTGGTGGATGCCAGGACACCTGCCTGAATGGAAGAACTTGACTGGCCTGCACAGAGCCCTGACCTCAAATGTATCAAACAACTTTGGTATGAATTGGAACGCCGACTGCGAGCCAGGCCTAATCGCCCAACATCAGTGCCCGACCTCACTAATGCTCTTGTGGCTGAATGGAAGCAAGTCCCCGCAGCAATGTTCCAACATCTAGTGGAAAGCCTTCCCAGAAGAGTGGACCAACTCCATATTAATGCCCATGATTTTGGAATGAGATGTTCGACAAGCACTTTTGGTCATATAGTCTATATAACCTACAGTACAGTATGCAGAGTGCAACGATGACAGGGTGTGACTGTTTTAGTGACAGGGCATAAATACTTAACCAAGCAAACGTATTATACATTTAATTGTAAACTGGGTGGTTCCAGCCCTGAATGCTGATTGGTTGACAGCTGTGGTATATCAGACCGTATACCACGGGTATGACAAAACATTTATTTTTACTGTTCTAATTACATTGGTAACCAGTTTACCACCTCTGTTTACCCCTCTGTGGTATATGACCAATATACCACAGCTAAGGGCTGTTATAATTACATTGGTAACCAGTTTACCACCTCTGTTTACCCCTCTGTGGTATATGACCAATATACCACGGCTAAGGGCTGTTCTAATTACATTGGTAACCAGTTTACCACCTCTGTTTACCCCTCTGTGGTATATGACCAATATACCACAGCTAAGGGCTGTTCTAATTACATTGGTAACCAGTTTACCACCTCTGTTTACCCCTCTGTGGTATATGACCAATATACCACAGCTAAGGGCTGTTATAATTACATTGGTAACCAGTTTACCACCTCTGTTTACCCCTCTGTGGTATATGACCAATATACCACGGCTAAGGGCTGTTCTAATTACATTGGTAACCAGTTTACCACCTCTGTTTACCCCTCTGTGGTATATGACCAATATACCACAGCTAAGGGCTGTTATAATTACATTGGTAACCAGTTTACCACCTCTGTTTACCCCTCTGTGGTATATGACCAATATACCACAGCTAAGGGCTGTTATAATTACATTGGTAACCAGTTTACCACCTCTGTTTACCCCTCTGTGGTATATGACCAATATACCACAGCTAAGGGCTGTTATAATTACATTGGTAACCAGTTTACCACCTCTGTTTACCCCTCTGTGGTATATGACCAATATACCACGGCTAAGGGCTGTTCTAATTACATTGGTAACCAGTTTACCACCTCTGTTTACCCCTCTGTGGTATATGACCAATATACCACAGCTAAGGGCTGTTCTAATTACATTGGTAACCAGTTTACCACCTCTGTTTACCACCTCTGTGGTATATGACCAATATACCACGGCTAAGGGCTGTTCTAATTACATTGGTAACCAGTTTACCACCTCTGTTTACCACCTCTGTGGTATATGACCAATATACCACGGCTAAGGGCTGTTCTAATTACGTTGGTAACCAGTTTACCCCCTCTGTGGTATATGACCAATATACCACAGCTAAGGGCTGTTCAAATTACGTTGGTAACCAGTTCACCACCTCTGTTTACCCCCTCTGTGGTATATGACCAATATACCACAGCTAAGGGCTGTTCTAATTACATTGGTAACCAGTTAACCACCTCTGTTTACCCCCTCTGTGGTATATGACCAATATACCACGGCTAAGGGCTGTTCTAATTACGTTGGTAACCAGTTTACCCCCTCTGTGGTATATGACCAATATACCACGGCTAAGGGCTGTATCCAGGCACTCCGCATTGTCTTAGAACAGCCCTTAGCCGTGGTATATTGGCCATATACCACACCCCCTCGTGCCTTATTGGTTAAGTGAAGACAAGAGATACAGTTAGTATTTGCTAGGTCTTACTTACTGAAACATACTCTCACGTTAAGTACCCTACTGCACACAAAGAAGGAATCAAAACGCTGCTATAGAAACGCTTGTTTAGTTTGTGTTTTAGAATGATACATTTTAGTACATTTGTTTAGCTAATGGTTTGACTGAAAACGTTCCTAATTTAGTATTATTAATGTACCGTATAAAAGGAACACATTATACAGATGTCTTGTGATTATAAATATATGTAGTTGTAGAGATCATTACTTCCAGGAGTTGTGTTCAATAGATATTGTATCTTTGTCTAAAACATATTACAAATACTCAAATGATACAACTCATTACAATGGAATCTCTTTTTGAAAGTAATCTTATTTTGTTAAAATTTTATTTTCATGTTTTGTTTGATATCCTGTATTGATTCTAGAATAATATCAAATAAAAATAAACCTTGTGAACTTATACTGGGACAGTGCTAGGGACAGTTCTAGGGACAGTGCTATTTAGGGACAGTTCTAGGGACAGTTCTAGGGACAGTGCTATATAGGGACAGTTCTAGGGACAGTTCTAGGGACAGTTCTAGGGACAGTGCTATATAGGGACAGTTCTAGGGACAGTTCTAGGGACAGTTCTAGGGACAGTGCTATATAGGGACAGTTCTAGGGACAGTTCTAGGGACAGTGCTATATAGGGACAGTTCTAGGGACAGTTCTAGGGACAGTTCTAGGGACAGTTCTAGGGACAGTGCTAGTGCTGACTTAGTTCTCAGATAAACTCTCTCTAGTCAGTTGAGAATGGGGCTCAATCACACAACCCTGATAATGCTAGATAACAGAATTAACTGGCAAAACTGTGCTACATTATAAACATTGTAAACATGTATTTCCTTTCTTGTTGTTTGCTGATGTCTACTATATCTAATAACATGCAGTGTATAAATATATGCGTTAATGAATTTACCATTCCATTCCATATACTTTAGTCTTAAAATCTGTAATGATTTACATAGCAGAAGACTGGGCTTACTTTGGTTTCCCACCTTTTATGTTCATAACACTATACTGAATAATACATAGAATGGAGCAAACTGGTCCAGTTCTGATGAACACCCTCCTTTGTGTCGTATGTTAATGTTTAACGAAGTCAAATAAAACGTGTTAATCACCCATTGACTATTTTTGATTGTTGTTTTACAGACATTACCATTTTTTCCTGAATAGAAAAACAGATAAGTTAAAATGGTTATTGACATCTTCTTCACTGGACAGAGAGGTGTAACCCTGTTTCAATGGTTATTGACATCTTCACTGGACAGAGAGGTGTAACCCTGTTTCAATGGTTATTGTCATCTTCTTCACTGGACAGAGAGGTGTAACCCTGTTTCAATGGTTATTGTCATCTTCTTCACTGGACAGAGAGGTGTAACCCTGTTTCAATGGTTATTGACTTCTTCTTCACTGAACAGAGAGGTGTAACCCTGTTTCAATGGTTATTGACATCTTCTTCACTGGACAGAGAGGTGTAACCCTGTTTCAATGGTTATTGACATCTTCTTCACTGGACAGAGAGGTGTAACCCTGTTTCAATGGTTATTGACATCTTCTTCACTGGACAGAGAGGTGTAACCCTGTTTCAATGGTTATTGACATCTTCTTCACTGGGCAGAGAGGTGTAATCCTGTTTCAATGGTTATTGACATCTTCTTCACAGGGCAGAGAGGTGTAATCCTGTTTCAATGGTTATTGACATCTTCTTCACTAGGCAGAGAGGTGTAACCCTGTTTCAATGGTTATTGACATCTTCTTCACTGGACAGAGAGGTGTAACCCTGTTTCAATGGTTATTGACATCTTCTTCACTGGACAGATAGGTGTAATCCTGTTTCAATGGTTATTGACATCTTCTCCACTGGGCAGAGAGGTGTAATCCTGTTTCAATGGTTATTGACATCTTCTCCACTGGACAGAGAGGTGTAACCCTGTTTCAATGGTTATTGACATCTTCACTGGGCAGAGAGGTGTAACCCTGTTTCAATGGTTATTGACATCTTCTTCACTGGACAGAGAGGTGTAACCCTGTTTCAATGGTTATTGACATCTTCTTCACTGGGCAGAGAGGTGTAACCCTGTTTCAATGGTTATTGACATCTTCTTCACTGGACAGAGAGGTGTAATCCTGTTTCAATGGTTATTGACATCTTCTTCACTGGACAGAGAGGGGGTGGAAACATACACACATACAGATAAACACACGTGCGCCCTCCAATCACATCTGTGACCCTGTGCATGTGACCAATGAAGCGAAGCCAGTTCAGAAAGGAGTCCCATCAGCTGAGATGGAACCAATTAGATACGAGCACAATCACGCCTACCTTATTTGGTGGTCTATTTAAAAACTTATTGTCAATAGGGGGGCACTGTTTTCACTTTGGAAAAAATCGTGCCCAATTTAAACGGCCTCGTACTCTATTCTAGATCATACAATATGCATATTATTATTACTATTGGATAGAAAACATTCAGAAGTTTGATTATAAAGAGTCTTCCTGCAGGGTTAGAACTGTGCATACCGTGCCCTCTCTCTCCTAGACATCACTCCCAGGCTTGTGTACTTCCACACCCCTGTCTGTACTTTCTGTAGAGGCTGGAGACCTAACTAATGGTTAATGTGGGTAGCAGGGAGGTCTGACCTACAGGGGGAGACCAGGGGAGAAAACAAGACCAGGAGATGAGGCCCAGAGAGGGACTGCTGGGAGAAAACATGACCAGGAGATGAGGACCAGAGAGGGACTGCTGGGAGAAAACATGACCAGGAGATGAGGACCAGAGAGTGTCTGCAGGACGACAGAATTGCTGGGGGTGGGTTCGAGAGGCAGGTGTCCTACACTGGGTTGAGTCCTGAGGAAGAGAGGTTTATATGTAGGATGTTAATCTGATCACTCTTTAGTTGCTGAGAATTTCCCAGGAAATGCAGATGAGCTCTGTGATTTATATACATTCACTAAACACACTAATACAAGGTTATGTTAATGGGGGATTTACATACATTCACTAAACACACTAATACAAGGTTATGTTAATGGTTGATTTACATACATTCACTAAAAACACTAATACAAGGTTATGTTAATGGAGGATTTTCATTCATTCACTAAACACACTAATACAAGGTTATGTTAATGGGTGATTTACATACATTCACTAAACACACTAATACAAGGTTATGTTAATGGTTATGTCAATATCCCAGAGTCAGACAGGAAGGCTTTATTAGTGGATGTGAGAGGGAGGAGTTATATAGAGGGTTGGAAGAGGTGGGTTTGGATGAGGTGAATGGGAAGGAGTTATATAGAGGGTTGGAAGACGTGGGTTTGGATGAGGTGAATGGAAGGAGTTATATAGAGGGTTGGAAGAGGTGGGTTTGGATGAGGTGAATGGGAAGGAGTTATATAGAGGGTTGGAAGAGGTGGGTTTGGATGAGGTGAATGGGAAGGAGTTATATAGAGGGTTGGAAGAGGTGGGTTTGATGAGTGGAATGGAAGGAGTTATATAGAGGGTTGGAAGAGGTGGGTTTGATGAGGTGAATGGGAAGGAGTTATATAGAGGGTTGGAAGAGGTGGGTTTGATGAGGTGAATGGGAAGGAGTTATATAGAGGGTTGGAAGAGGTGGGTTTGATGAGGTGAATGGGAAGGAGTTATATAGAGGGTTGGAAGAGGTGGGTTTGATGAGGTGAATGGGAAGGAGTTATATAGAGGGTTGGAAGAGGTGGGTTTGGATGAGGTGAATGGGAAGGAGTTATATAGAGGGTTGGAAGAGGTGGGTTTGATGAGGTGAATGGGGAGGAGTTATATAGAGGGTTGGAAGAGGTGGGTTTGATGAGGTGAATGGGGAGGAGTTATATAGAGGGTTGGAAGAGGTGGGTTTGATGAGGTGAATGGGAAGGAGTTATATAGAGGGTTGGAAGAGGTGGGTTTGGATGAGGTGAATGGGAAGGAGTTATATAGAGGGTTGGAAGAGGTGGGTTTGATGAGGTGAATGGGAAGGAGTTATCTTCTTTGGGCTGCAAGCCCGATGTCGGTACACTTATGACAACAGCCAGCTCAAGTGCAGGGCGCGAAATTCAAAATATATTTTTTTGAAATATTTAACTTTCACACATTAACAAGTCCAATACAGCAAATGAAAGATAAACATCTTGTGAATCCAGCCAACATGTCCGATTTTTTAAATGTTTTACAGCGAAAACACCACGTATATTTATGTTAGCTCACCACCAAATACAAATGAGGACAGACATTTTTCACAGCACAGGTAGCATGCACAAAGCCAACCTAACTAACCAAGAACCAACCAAACTAACCAAGAAACAACTTCATCAGATGACAGTCTTATAACATGTTATTCAATAAATCTATGTTTTGTTCGAAAAATGTGCATATTTGAGGTATAAATCAGTTTTACATTGCAGCTACCATCACAGCTACCGTCAGAAATAGCACCGAAGCAGCCAGAGTAATTATAGAGACCAACGTGGAATACCTAAATACTCATCATAAAACATTTCTGAAAAATGCATGGTGTACAGCAAATGAAAGACAAGCATCTTGTGAATCCAGACAATATTTCAGATTTTTTAAGTGTTTTACAGCGAAAACACAATATAGCATTATATTAGCTTACTACAATAGCCTACCACACTACCGCATTCATTCATCAAGGCACGTTAGCGATAGCAATAGGCACGTTAGCGATCGTAACAAACCAGCAAAAGATATATAATTTTTGACTAACCTTGATAAGCTTCATCAGATGACAGTCCTATAACATCAGGTTATACATACACTTATGTTTTGTTCGAAAATGTGCATATTTAGAGCTGAAATCAGTGGTTATACATTGTGCTAATGTAGCATCTTTTTCCCACAACGACACTCACATATTCTGACCAAATAACTATTCATAAACATTACTAAAAAATACATGTTGTATAGGAAATGATAGATACACTAGTTCTTAATGCAATCGCCGTGTTAGAATTCTAAAAATAACTTCATTACGACATGCAGTTTACGTTATGGCGAGAGCGTGCCCAAAATCTGGGCGCAAACTACTAGTTCACATGTTCGACAGATATATGAAATAGCATCATAAAATGGGTCCTACTTTTGATGATCTTCCATCAGAATGTTGTACAAGGGGTCCTTTGTCGGGAACAATCGTTGTTTGGTTTTAGAATGTCCTCTTCTCCAGTCAATTAGCACGGAAAGCTAGCAAAGTGGCGCGAAGCTCTCCTTCGTGAACAAACGCAGACAAAGCAACACGCCTAACGTCCCGAAAAAATGTCAATAATCTAATAAAACTATATTGAAAAAACATACTTTACGATGATATTGTCACATGTATCAAATAAAATCAAAGCCTGAGATATTAGTCGTCTATAACGACAGCTTTACAGAAGGCAATAACAGGTCCCTTCTCGCACGTTCCAGAAAACAGGAAATTGGGGTCACGTCATGCCAAGAGCTTTTATTCGACCTCAGATCATGTTATACACTCCATTTCTTCTCTCACTGCCTGTTGACATCTAGTGGAAGGCGTATGAAGTGCATGTATACTAATAAATATCAAGCACATTTATAGGCAGGCCCTAGAACAGAGCATCGATTTCAGATTTTCCACTTCCTGTCAGGAAGTTTGCTGCAAAATGAGTTCTGTTTTACTCACAGATATAATTCAAACGGTTTTAGAAACTAAAGAGTGTTTTCTATCCAATAGTAATAATAATATGCATATTGTACGAGCAAGAATTGAGTACGAGGCTGTTTGAAATGGGCACCTTTTATCCAGGCTACTCAATACTGCCCCTGCAGCCCAAAGAGGTTAAACAGAGGGTTGGAAGAGGTGGGTCTGGATGAGGTGAATGGGAAGGAGTTATATAGAGGGTGTGTCAAGGATAAAGATATATTGAAAAATTGAAAATACACTCCTTGGAGGGTAAAACTGGGCCTTGATGACAAGGTAAAGCCAGCCAGGAGAGCACTGTACAAACCACCATTACTAAAGGGGACTGGTGATATGTAATGGAGGGTGTTGATGACAAGGTAAAGCCAGCATGGAGAGCACTGTACAAGCCACCGTTACTAAAGGGGACTGGTGATATGTAATGGAGGGTGATGATGACAAGGTAACCACCGTTACTAAAGGGGACTGGTGATATGTAATGGAAGGTGATGATGACAAGGTAACCACCGTTACTAAAGGGGACTGGTGATATGTAATGGAGGGTGTTGATGACAAGGTAAAGCCAGCATGGAGAGCACTGTACAAGCCACCGTTACTAAAGGGGACTGGTGATATGTAATGGAGGGTGTTGATGACAAGGTAAAGCCAGCATGGAGAGCACTGTACAAGCCACCGTTACTAAAGGGGACTGGTGATATGTAATGGAGGGTGTTGATGACAAGGTAACCACCGTTACTAAAGGGGACTGGTGATATGTAATGGAGGGTGATGATGACAAGGTAAAGACAGCATGGAGAGCACTGTACAAGCCACCGTTACTAAAGGGGACTGGTGATATGTAATGGAGGGTGTTGATGACAAGGTAACCACCTTTACTAAAGGGGACTGGTGATATGTAATGGAGGGTGTTGATGACAAGGTAACCACCGTTACTAAAGGGGACTGGTGATATGTAATGGAGGGTGATGATGACAAGGTAAAGCCAGCATGGAGAACACTGTACAAGCCTACGTTACTAAAGGGTACTGGTGATATGTAATGGAGGGTGATGATGACAAGGTAACCACCGTTACTAAAGGGGACAGGTGATGTGTAATGGAGGGTGATGATGACAAGGTAAAGCCAGCATGGAGAGCACTGTACAAGCCACCACTACTAAAGGGGACTGGTGATATGTAATGGAGGGTGATGATGACAAGGTAAAGCCAGCATGGAGAGCACTGTACAAGCCACCACTACTAAAGGGGACTGGTGATATGTAATGGAGGGTGTTGATGACAAGGTAACCACCGTTACTAAAGGGGACTGGTGATATGTAATGGAGGGTGTTGATGACAAGGTAACCACCGTTACTAAAGGGGACTGGTGATATGTAATGGAGGGTGATGATGACAGGGTAAAGCCAGCATGGAGAGCACTGTACAAGCCACCGTTACTAAAGGGGACTGGTGATATGTAATGGAGGGTGATGATGATGATGACAAGGTAAAGCCAGCATGGAGAGCACTGTACAAGCCACCGTTACTAAAGGGGACTGGTGATATGTAATGGAGGGTGTTGATGACAAGGTAGCCACCGTTACTAAAGGGGACTGGTGATATGTAATGGAGGGTGATGATGACAAGGTAAAGCCAGCATGGAGAGCACTGTACAAGCCACCGTTACTAAAGGGGACTGGTGATATGTAATGGAGGGTGATGATGACAAGGTAACCACCGTTACTAAAGGGGACTGGTGATATGTAATGGAGGGTGATGATGACAAGGTAACCACCGTTACTAAAGGGGACTGGTGATATGTAATGGAGGGTGTTGATGACAAGGTAAAGCCAGCATGGAGAACACTGTACAAGCCACCGTTACTAAAGGGGACTAGTGATATGTAATGGAGGGTGTTGATGACAAGGTAACCACCGTTACTAAAGGGGACTGGTGATATGTAATGGAGGGTGATGATGACAAGGTAAAGCCAGCATGGAGAGCACTGTACAAGCCATCGTTACTAAAGGGGACTGGTGACATGTAATGGAGGGTGATGATGACAAGGTAAAGCCAGCATGGAGAGCACTGTACAAGCCATCATTACTAAAGGGTACTGGTGATATGTAATGGGGGATGATGATGACAAGGTAACCACCGTTACTAAAGGGGACAGGTGATATGTAATGGAGGGTGTTGATGACAAGGTAAAGCCAGCATGGAGAGCACTGTACAAGCCAACGTTACTAAAGGGGACTGGTGATATGTAATGGAGGGTGATGATGACAAGGTAACCACCGTTACTAAAGGGGACAGGTGATATGTAATGGAGGGTGTTGATGACAAGGTAACCACCGTTACTAAAGGGGACTGGTGATATGTAATGGAGGGTGATGATGACAAGGTAAAGCCAGCATGGAGAGCACTGTACAAGCCATCATTACTAAAGGGGACTGGTGATATGTAATGGAGGGTGATGATGACAAGGTAAAGCCAGCATGGAGAGCACTGTACAAGCCATCATTACTAAAGGGTACTGGTGATATGTAATGGGGGGTGATGATGACAAGGTAACCACCGTTACTAAAGGGGACAGGTGATATGTAATGGAGGGTGTTGATGACAAGGTAAAGCCAGCATGGAGAGCACTGTACAAGCCACCGTTACTAAAGGGGACTGGTGATATGTAATGGAGGGTGATGATGACAAGGTAACCACCGTTACTAAAGGGGACAGGTGATATGTAATGGAGGGTGTTGATGACAAGGTAAAGCCAGCATGGAGAGCACTCTACAAGCCACCGTTACTAAAGGGGACTGGTGATATGTAATGGAGGGTGTTGATGACAAGGTAAAGCCAGCATGGAGAGAACTGTACAAGCCACCGTTACTAAAGGGGACTGGTGATATGTAATGGAGGGTGATGATGACAAGGTAACCACCGTTACTAAAGGGGACTGGTGATATGTAATGGAGGGTGTTGATGACAAGGTAAAGCCAGCATGGAGAGCACTGTACAAGCCACCGTTACTAAAGGGGACTGGTGATATGTAATGGAGGGTGTTGATGACAAGGTAACCACCGTTACTAAAGGGGACTGGTGATATGTAATGGAGGGTGATGATGACAAGGTAAAGCCAGCATGGAGAGCACTGTACAAGCCACCGTTACTAAAGGGTACTGGTGATATGTAATGGAGGGTGATGATGACAAGGTAACCACCGTTACTAAAGGGGACTGGTGATATGTAATGGAGGGTGTTGATGACAAGGTAACCACCGTTACTAAAGGGGACTGGTGATATGTAATGGAGGGTGTTGATGACAAGGTAACCACCGTTACTAAAGGGGACTGGTGATATGTAATGGAGGGTGATGATGACAAGGTAAAGCCAGCATGGAGAACACTGTACAAGCCTACGTTACTAAAGGGTACTGGGGATATGTAATGGAGGGTGATGATGACAAGGTAACCACCGTTACTAAAGGGGACAGGTGATATGTAATGGAGGGTGATGATGACAAGGTAAAGCCAGCATGGAGAGCACTGTACAAGCCACCACTACTAAAGGGGACTGGTGATATGTAATGGAGGGTGATGATGACAAGGTAAAGCCAGCATGGAGAGCACTGTACAAGCCACCGCTACTAAAGGGGACTGGTGATATGTAATGGAGGGTGTTGATGACAAGGTAACCACCGTTACTAAAGGGGACTGGTGATATGTAATGGAGGGTGTTGATGACAAGGTAACCACCGTTACTAAAGGGGACTGGTGATATGTAATGGAGGGTGATGATGACAAGGTAAAGCCAGCATGGAGAGCACTGTACAAGCCACCGTTACTAAAGGGGACTGGTGATATGTAATGGAGGGTGATGATGATGATGACAAGGTAAAGCCAGCATGGAGAGCACTGTACAAGCCACCGTTACTAAAGGGGACTGGTGATATGTAATGGAGGGTGTTGATGACAAGGTAACCACCGTTACTAAAGGGGACTGGTGATATGTAATGGAGGGTGATGATGACAAGGTAAAGCCAGCATGGAGAGCACTGTACAAGCCACCGTTACTAAAGGGGACTGGTGATATGTAATGGAGGGTGATGATGACAAGGTAACCACCGTTACTAAAGGGGACTGGTGATATGTAATGGAGGGTGTTGATGACAAGGTAAAGCCAGCATGGAGAACACTGTACAAGCCACCGTTACTAAAGGGTGATATGTAATGAAGGGTGTTGATGACAAGGTAACCACCGTTACTAAAGGGGACTGGTGATATGTAATGGAGGGTGATGATGACAAGGTAAAGCCAGCATGGAGAGCACTGTACAAGCCATCATTACTAAAGGGGACTGGTGATATGTAATGGAGGGTGATGATGACAAGGTAAAGCCAGCATGGAGAGCACTGTACAAGCCATCATTACTAAAGGGTACTGGTGATATGTAATGGGGGGTGATGATGACAAGGTAACCACCGTTACTAAAGGGGACAGGTGATATGTAATGGAGGGTGTTGATGACAAGGTAAAGCCAGCATGGAGAGCACTGTACAAGCCAACGTTACTAAAGGGGACTGGTGATATGTAATGGAGGGTGATGATGACAAGGTAACCACCGTTACTAAAGGGGACAGGTGATATGTAATGGAGGGTGTTGATGACAAGGTAACCACCGTTACTAAAGGGGACTGGTGATATGTAATGGAGGGTGATGATGACAAGGTAAAGCCAGCATGGAGAGCACTGTACAAGCCATCATTACTAAAGGGGACTGGTGATATGTAATGGAGGGTGATGATGACAAGGTAAAGCCAGCATGGAGAGCACTGTACAAGCCATCATTACTAAAGGGTACTGGTGATATGTAATGGGGGGTGATGATGACAAGGTAACCACCGTTACTAAAGGGGACAGGTGATATGTAATGGAGGGTGTTGATGACAAGGTAAAGCCAGCATGGAGAGCACTGTACAAGCCACCGTTACTAAAGGGGACTGGTGATATGTAATGGAGGGTGATGATGACAAGGTAACCACCGTTACTAAAGGGGACAGGTGATATGTAATGGAGGGTGTTGATGACAAGGTAAAGCCAGCATGGAGAGCACTCTACAAGCCACCGTTACTAAAGGGGACTGGTGATATGTAATGGAGGGTGTTGATGACAAGGTAAAGCCAGCATGGAGAGAACTGTACAAGCCACCGTTACTAAAGGGGACTGGTGATATGTAATGGAGGGTGATGATGACAAGGTAACCACCGTTACTAAAGGGGACTGGTGATATGTAATGGAGGGTGTTGATGACAAGGTAAAGCCAGCATGGAGAGCACTGTACAAGCCACCGTTACTAAAGGGGACTGGTGATATGTAATGGAGGGTGTTGATGACAAGGTAACCACCGTTACTAAAGGGGACTGGTGATATGTAATGGAGGGTGATGATGACAAGGTAAAGCCAGCATGGAGAGCACTGTACAAGCCACCGTTACTAAAGGGGACTGGTGATATGTAATGGAGGGTGATGATGACAAGGTAACCACCGTTACTAAAGGGGACTGGTGATATGTAATGGAGGGTGTTGATGACAAGGTAACCACCGTTACTAAAGGGGACTGGTGATATGTAATGGAGGGTGATGATTACAAGGTAACCACTGTTACTAAAGGGGACTGGTGATATGTAATGGAGGGTGATGATGACAAGGTAACCACCGTTACTAAAGGGGACTGGTGATATGTAATGGAGGGTGATGATGACAAGGTAAAGCCATCATGGAGAGCACTGTACAAGCCACCGTTACTAAAGGGGACTGGTGATATGTAATGGAGGGTGATGATGACAAGGTAACCACCGTTACTAAAGGGTACTGGTGATATGTAATGGAGGGTGATGATGACAAGGTAACCACCGTTACTAAAGGGGACTGGTGATATGTAATGGAGGGTGATGATGACAAGGTAAAGCCATTATGGAGAGCACTGTACAAGCCACCGTTACTAAAGGGGACTGGTGATATGTAATGGAGGGTGATGATGACAAGGTAACCACCGTTACTAAAGGGTACTGGTGATATGTAATGGAGGGTGATGATGACAAGGTAACCACCGTTACTAAAGGGGACTGGTGATATGTAATGGAGGGTGATGATGACAAGGTAAAGCCAGCATGGAGAGCACCGTACAAGCCACCGTTACTAAAGGGGACTGGTGATATGTAATGGAGGGTGATGATGACAAGGTAACCACCGTTACTAAAGGGGACTGGTGATATGTAATGGAGGGTGTTGATGACAAGGTAACCACCGTTACTAAAGGGGACTGGTGATATGTAATGGAGGGTGATGATTACAAGGTAACCACCGTTACTAAAGGGGACTGGTGATATGTAACGGAGGGTGTTGATGACAAGGTAACCACCGTTACTAAAGGGGACTGGTGATATGTAATGGAGGGTGATGATGACAAGGTAAAGCCAGCATGGAGAACACTGTACAAGCCACCGTTACTAAAGGGGACTGGTGATATGTAATGGAGGGTGTTGATGACAAGGTAACCACCGTTACTAAAGGGGACAGGTGATATGTAATGGAGGGTGATGATGACAAGGTAAAGCCAGCATGGAGAGCACTGTACAAGCCACCACTACTAAAGGGGACTGGTGATATGTAATGGAGGGTGATGATGACAAGGTAAAGCCAGCATGGAGAGCACTGTACAAGCCACCACTACTAAAGGGGACTGGTGATATGTAATGGAGGGTGTTGATGACAAGGTAACCACCGTTACTAAAGGGGACTGGTGATATGTAATGGAGGGTGTTGATGACAAGGTAAAGCCAGCATGGAGAGCACTGTACAAGCCACCGTTACTAAAGGGGACTGGTGATATGTAATGGAGGGTGATGATGACAAGGTAACCACCGTTACTAAAGGGGACTGGTGATATGTAATGGAGGGTGTTGATGACAAGGTAAAGCCAGCATGGAGAGCACTGTACAAGCCACCGTTACTAAAGGGGACTGGTGATATGTAATGGAGGGTGTTGATGACAAGGTAACCACCGTTACTAAGGGGGACTGGTGATATGTAATGGAGGGTGTTGATGACAAGGTAAAGCCAGCATGGAGAGCACTGTACAAGCCACCGTTACTAAAGGGGACTGGTGATATGTAATGGAGGGGTGATGATGACAAGGTAACCACCGTTACTAAAGGGGACTGGTGATATGTAATTGGAGGGGTGTTGATGACAAGGTAACCACCGTTACTAAAGCGGACTGGTGATATGTAATGGAGGGTGTTGATGACAAGGTAACCACCGTTACTAAAGGGGACTGGTGATATGTAATGGAGGGTGATGATTACAAGGTAACCACCGTTACTAAAGGGGACTGGTGATATGTAATGGAGGGTGTTGATGACAAGGTAAAGC
>NW_024061552.1:0-114932 GCF_016432855.1 Salvelinus namaycush
GGGGACAATGGTTTTTGATGTGTATGAAAAAGAAATGTTAGGTAATATACCTTTGTTTTATAGAGAAGTGTTTGAGGCTTGGGGGGAGTTTATTTACCAAATATTTATTATGAGTGTACCATTTTAGACAATATTTTAAATCAGCCAATTTTTTTAAATCCCAAGATACAGTATATAATAAGATGTTGTTTTGTAAATATTTTATGAGGGCTGGGATGAGACAGATTGGGGACATCTTATATGAGGTAATTCCGGGGTTCCTTCCAAGTCAGGCAATATTTGATAATGTGGTTGAAGAAATGATGAAATAAGTAGAACTACTGTGGAGAAACATGTATAAGAGAATATTAGGATGTCTTCCTGGGGAGTGGGGTGTTTTAATAAATAAAGAGGTGGCAACAAGAGCTAGGGGTTTACCGGTTTTATATTATGAAGGTAATGGGAAGAAGCATGATTTGTCAGGTTTGAAAGTTAAAAAAGTTTATGAAAAATGTATTTTAAGAGAGATAAAACTCCTGCTTCGGAAAAAGTGTGGTCTAGGGTGTTTGCAAATATAGATGTAAAATCAATATGGAAGAATGTAAATGTAAAATATAATTCTATAGAATGTGAAGACAATGATTTTAAAATGAAACATAATAGAATTTTTACGAACGTGGTTTTACATCAAATAAATAGAGATATTAAAAGAGAATGTGATATTTGTGGTACGGGGGTGGAAAATTTTATGCACTTTTTTGTTGAATGTAGTAGATTAGATGAGTTTCATAAGTTTTTAAAGGGGATTTTAGTACAACAGTGGGGAGAAGAGATTGTTGCTGGGGTTGAGTGGAGGAGGTTGTTTCTTTTTGGTTTAACTGGGAAAAGCAAAGTTATTAATTTTAATTTGATGAATTTTGTTCTTAGTCATGCCAGATACGCTGTAAGACTAAGAAGGAATTTGGGACATTATGAAGGGAAAATTGTGAGTGTAGAGGTTTTATTTAGAAGTATGTTAGAGAAAGATATAGAAGTAATATATAAATATGGTGGATGTAATTTTGAAAAATTGTTTGTGTGGGGGAGCAATTTTATTGAAATTGAGTCGAATGGAAAACTTGTTTTTAATTATTAATTGGTTTTGGTGGATGATTGTGTTTCTAATAGGTTTTATTTTCTTTTCTTTTTTGATTTTGTAAAAGGATGAATTGTTCAACCTTTTGATTGTTGATTGAATGTTGTAAATGTTATGTGTTTCTTCATAATAAAAGAAAAAAAAAAAATACGCCCGATCTCGTCTGATCTCGGAAGCTAAGCAGGGTCGGGCCTGGTTAGTACTTGGATGGGAGACCGCCTGGGAATACCAGGTGCTGTAAGCCTTTTGTCCACTAGGGGGTGTGGCATTATTTCATCAGCAACACTGCCTTGTAGTAAGCATTTGATGCTGAATTGACTAAATGCAGCTTCTATGGGCTAGTCTCCCCTGCCCTTTTAATACGATCAAAGTTCCTTGTGTTGTCAGGGAGCAACTGCCTTTTATTTATAAGACAAATAAGAATATTGTTACTGAATGCAGCTTGTGTGTGCTCTGTGCTCCCTCGCCCTGTTCAAATGATCAAAGGAAATAATGCTGGTGAGGAGTGGAACTGGACTGGTGTCTGATGGCCCTGTGTTTTCCATGTTGGAATTACAACCCTTCTTTTATGGAGTAAATCAAAAGCACAAGAGAATCTGAGATGTTATCGATAATAAATCAATTGGTTTCATGCATTTGTCTGTGTGTGTGTGTGTGTGTCTGAATGTGATTGTATTTCGTCATATCGCAAACATTTGTGATATCAGATAGGTTAAGATATTAAAAAGTAATTGGTGATTTTTTCGACAGTGTTGCATGATGGGAATCTAGTGGTTCACTGATATAATCTAGTAAACAAAATAAACTACTTTTTCACTACTCTGTGTGCAAGTGCATTCCTAAACGGCATTTAACGCAGGTCGATGTGATATGATATTATCAGAACACAAAGTGGTTACCGTTAGCGGAAAATGTTGGCACTGGAGAGACTTTTCCTCCACTAAGCAGAAGAGATACCGTGATCAAGAAGGTGGTTCACCCGGTGTGGGGCTCAGCCATTGCACTCTGGCTGTGCTGACCCCTTGCGAATTTTCCAAATGTGGGAATCTCGATTGCAAAATTTATGGTAGTGCTCGTTTGCGCTTTACCCTGATGTCTTTGTTAATGATAAACCGTTGCTTGGCGGCAGGCTTAAGGATGACTTGAGTCAACTGACTGTGCTTATGGAGATCTTTGAAGTCAGTTGTGAAGGAGACTTTGTGGACCAATCGAAAGGTGGAAACATTTGTTTGTAGCAAAATATTGTTGGCATTTTGTCGAAACATTATGTTGCGAAATGCAGCATTGTATTTATGCCACGCTGGTACTTCAATCAGGAGATAGTTGAGAAGCCACTCTAACCCCCCCCCCGGTCATGATGTGTCATGCGCTTCCAATATGAAATTGTCCATACATGCGTTCCTCCTTAGCACAGAACAATGCAATAGGTTTTCAACATCCAGAGCTTTTGTGTATTTATTGTGGCTAGTAGGATAGCTGCATGGGAAACTGTTGCTGATGATGTATTTGTCAGAAGTCATTGTATTTGTCCGTTTTTTCCCACAAGGCTGAAATATGTGCCCTCGCTTAGAAATGTTAGCAAGGTTTGTTTGTATTTCATCCAACTATCTGTGCTAAAAAGTGATGGCTACAGTATATGTAATTTCTTCCACTTTTTGAGTGAGCCAAAGTTCAAGCTGCTTATCTAATTGGTGAGAATGCAATGTCTGTTTATCAGACTCACTTTGACTTTATATGGTGTACCAAGAGATGTACCTTCGCTTACGGCCATACCAGCCTGAATGCGCATTTCCTGATTGGAGAAGTGACGACAGGTGCGAGTGTCTGAGCTGTGAGTGAGTGTTTGCTGGAGAGTGTTTGCTCGAGAGCTATTTTTGTTAATTAATTGGTTTTTGCAATATAATTTATTATTTTCTTCAGTTGAATAGTTTTAAGTTTGGTTAGTCTTCCCCCTTGCAGTTTTTCTGCTTGGGGGAGAGTTTTTTGGATTCATTTTTTTACTATGACGGACAACATGGAAAAGACAAACGGAATGGACAAAGACAACGAAAAAGCGCAACGGAAGAAAAATGAAGATAAAGAAGAAATGAAATATGGCAAGGAATACACGGTGGCAATTGAGTTGGAAGGAGAAGACAAGGTGACGACAATGGAACTACTAAGAGCAATTAAGGAGGTGTGTGGAGAGGTGGTGGGATGCCGAATGAAAGGGGAGAAGAAGTACGAAATTACGATGAGAAATGAAAAAGGAAAAGAACGTCTAATGGATGGATTAAGAATAAAGGATACAAAGATTCTGGCGAGAGATATTAATGTGAAGGAAGTGGTGGTGTCGTTCATGAATCTCCCAGTATATGTAGAAGACTGGTGTGATACTGGGCAAGCTGAGTAGCTGGGGAGTGGCGGCTGTCTCGGAGATAAGGAGGAGAGTTTGGCCAGGAACAGAGGTGGTTGACGGGACACGTTTCTGCAAGGTCAAGTTCACAGAAAAAGTGACATCATTACCTTATTCTACAAGAATTGAGACGTTGGAGGGAGCAGAATATTTCAGAGTCATCCATGACAAACAGGTCAGAGTGTGTCGTATGTGTATTCAACCCGGGCACATAGTTAAAGACTGCCCGGAATTTAAGTGTTTTAAGTGTGGCAATCAAGGACACTATGCGAGGGAATGTGATGGAGAGAAGGAAAGGAATTTTTGTGGTGGATGCAGAAAGAGAGTGGCGGAGTGCAACTGTGGAGAGGTTAGGGCTGAAGAGGGGAGTCAAACACTATATCGAGGAAGCAGTTGTATTGTCGCAAGAAGGAGAAGAAGATGGAGGAGAGGACGTGGTGGAAGGTGGAGAGACGGAGGAAGGAAGAAGGAAGAAGGACCAGAAGATAAATGAAATTGGGAGCAGTATGGACTACAGAAGTAAGAAGAGGGAGTTTTCAGGAGGAGGGGGGGAGTGGAATGGGGGGAAGCACGGGGGACTCACAGGTTTTGGGGGAAGGCACAGCACTAACAAGTAGCTCGGGGGGTGAAGAAATGGAGGGGGTTATGGAGTTGATGACAATACCAGAGACGGTGATGAGCACGGGGAGCACAACGACTATACAAGAAGCGGAGATGAATACGGGGAGCACAACGGATGTGGATGTCAAGAGGGTGAGTTGGCTGGAAAACATGGACTTGGAAGAGATATCGGATACGGAGGATGGAGAAAAGATTGAAAGAACGAGGGAAGGATACAGGAAGAGGAAAGCGGCGGGAAGAGGGGGAGAGAAAGGGTGGAAGAGGAAAGAAACTGGATAACAGGTAGAGGAAAATGAAATTATATTTTATCATTTTATTATTTATTAGAATGGTAAATATAATGTCAATAAATGCAAATGGATTGAGGACAATGGGAAAATTTAATAGAATAATAAAAATGAAGAAGTCAGATATTTTATGTATTCAAGAGACGCACTGGGATAATGTATGTGTTTTAGAAGTTAAAAAAATATGGAGGGATTTTATTTATGTAAACAACGGCAGAGGGAATTCAAGTGGGGTTGCTATTTTATTGAGGAGGGATGTGGTGGATAATGTGAAACAGATATATAATGATAATAATGGGAGGATTTTAATTGTAGATTTTGAATATATGAGTATGGTTTTTAGAATTATAAATATTTATGCGCCTAATACTGAAATAGAGCGCAAAGATTTATTTTTAGAAATAGGGAAATGGTGTGAGGGAAACTGTATTGTAGTTGGGGATTTTAATGTTAAAATGGATAGACTGGATATGACAAGAGGAGCTATTTTTAGAAGTGATGTATCTAGGGGGGTTTTAAAGAAGATGATGTTAGAAAAAGGAATAATTGATATATGGAGAGAGGAAAATCCAGAAAAAAGAGAATTTTCTAGAAGGCAGGTGGTTTTAGGGGATTTGAAACAAACGAGGATAGATCTGGTTTTAGTAAAAGAAGGTTTAAGGAATTTTATGAAAGATATTAAGTATGTTTTTACAACTTTTAGTGATCATGCAGGTTTAACATTTTCAGTGGGATTAGATAAGGAAAGAACAGGGGGTGGAATATGGTGTATGAATGCAGGGTATTTGGGAGATGAGGAATATGGGAAACAACTTAAATCTTTGATAGCATGTGAAATGGAGGATAAGCAGAAAGAGAATGATAAGTGTTCATGGTGGGATAAGGTTAAGGAAAAAATAAAAGTTTTTAGTATAGGATATGCAAGGAAAAAGAGAGGTAGGATGAAAAGAGAAGAAAATGAGTTGAGGGCTAAATTGGATAAAGAAATGAGGAAGTGTGACAGTGAACCTAATTATAATATAGGAAAGTTTTTGGAATTAAAAGCACAATTGACTAAATATGAAATAGATAAGTGTAAGGGTGCAATTATAAGAAGTAAGGCAAAGTATGTTTTGGAGGGGGAGAAATGTACTTCATTTTTTCTTGGTTTAGAGAAGAATAAACAGAGGAGAACATATATTAGAGAGATCGAAAATATAAAGGGTGAAGTTGTCAATGATTATGTAGAGGTTTTAGAAACAGTGCAGAATTTTTATAAGGATTTATTTAAGAAAGGGGAGGTGGATGAGGGGTGTGTAAAGGAGATATTGGATAGTGTGGATGTGCAAATTAATGTAGAGGATAAACAAATGTGTGATGGGAAGATAACATTGACTGAAGTTAAAGATGCGATTAAGGGTTTACAAGTAAATAAGAGTCCTGGAGTAGATGGAATAATTGCAGAGTTTTATAAAATATATGCCAGTTTTTTAGCACCTATTTTATTGGAAGTTTATCAATATATGGAGGATAATGATAGTATTTCTGAATCTATGGTGACAGGGCTGATAACGATTTTATATAAAAATAAGGGGAGTAAATTAAAATTGGAGAATTATAGGCCAATTAGTTTATTAAATTCGGATTATAAGATTTTAGCAAAGATACTGGCAAATAGAATGAAGCAAGTTTTAAATGATATTATAGCACCTACACAGAATTATAGTGTGCCTGGTAGAGATATTGCGGATACAATTAATACAATTAGAGATGTGATAAATAAAATGAATCATGATAAGATGGGGGGAATTGTTTTAAGCATAGATTTAAATAAAGCTTTTGATAGGGTGGAACATGATTTTATGTTTAGGGTAATGGATAAATATGGTTTTGGTAATAGAATAATAGGATGGATAAAATTATTATATAAGAAGGCAAAAAGTAGGGTGAAATGTAATGGGGTTTTAACCGATTCTTTTATTCTTGAGAGATCTGTGAGACAGGGGTGTCCTTTATCAGCTTTATTATTCGTTTTATCGGTAGAACCTTTAGCAGCATTTCTTAAAAGAGATAATCTTATAAATTGTGTAGAGACTCCGCAAGGAGGTTTTAGTTTGATACATCAATACGCAGATGATACCACTATAACAGTTAGAGATGAGGGTAGTGTAAAAAGGGTGATGGAGTGTTTTAAAGTATATGGACAAGCATCGGGTGCAAAGGTTAACATGGAGAAGTCAGTAGTAATGTATATTGGGAAGATTAATGAGGGGAATTTTCCTTTTAAAGTGGTTAAAGATTATTTTAAGGTATTAGGAGTGTTTTTAGGGGTGAAAGAAATGGAAGCTAGGGATTTGACATGGAGTGGTGTAATAAATAAAGTTAGAAAGGTGGTAAATATGTGGAGGGGGAGGTCTTTGAAATTAAAAGGGAAAGTAATTGTCATAAATTCATTGTTGATGTCAATATTTATTTATGTAATGAATGTTTTGGATATGCCAGAATGGGTTTTATCTGAAATGAATAAAATTGTAGTTGATTTTTTATGGGAAGGGAAGGGGGTGAGAATAGCTTTTAAAACTTTGATTGCAGGTTATGAGGAGGGGGGTTTGAAGTTGGTAGATTTAAGTGTAAGGAAAACAGCAATTAGAGTAAAAATGGTACGGAAATATTTATTTGGTGAATTGGATTATGGGTGGAAAAGGTTTTTTAAAGAGTATTTGCAGGAGGTTGGGAGGATGGGGGACAATGGTTTATTGATGAGTATGAAGAAGGAAATGTTAGGTAATATACCTTTGTTTTACAGAGAAGTGTTTGAGGCTTGGGGGCGGTTTTTACCAAATATTTATTATGAATGTACCAGTTTAGAAAATATTTTAAATCAGCCGATATTTTTAAATCCAAAGATAAAGTGCAATAATATGATGTTGTTTTGTAAATATTTTATGAGGGCTGGGATGAGGCAGATAGGTGACATAGCATATGAGGTAATTCCTGGGTTTCTTCCATTTCAGGCTATATATGACAATGTGGTTGAAGTAGATGAAGAAATAAGTAAAACTACTGTGGAGAATATGTACAAGAAAATATTAGGATGTATTCCCGGGGAGTGGGTGATTTTAATAAACAAAGAGGTGGTCAAAAGATCTAGGGCTTTACCAGTTTTATATTATGAAAGTAATGGGGAGAAACATGATTTATCAGGTCTAAAAGTTAAAATGGTTTATAGAAAATGTATTTTAAAAGAGATAAAAAGTCCTGCTGCGGAGAAAGTGTGGTCTAGGGTGTTTCCAAACATGGATGTAAAATCAATATGGAAGAATGTAAATGTAAAATATAATTTTATAGAATGTGAAGACAATGATTTTAAATTGAAACATAATAGGATTTTTACAAATGTGGTTTTGCATCAAATAAATAGGGATATTAAAAGAGAATGTGATATTTGTGGTACGGGGGTGGAAAATTTGATGCACTTTTTTATTGAATGTAGTAGGTTGAAAGACTTTCACGAGTTTTTAAAAGGGCTTTTAGTAAAACATTGGGGAGAAGAGATTTTTACTGGGGTGGAGTGGAGGAGGTTGTTTCTTTTTGGTTTAAATGGGAAAAGTAAAGTTTTAAATATTAATTTGGTGAATTTTGTAATAAGTCATGCTAGATATGCGATAAGATTAAGAAGGAATTTAGGTCATTATGAAGGGAAAATTGTGAGTGTGGAAGGTTTTTTTAGGAGCATATTAGAGAGAGATATAGAGATAATATATAGATACGGTGGAGGAAATTTTGAAAAATTGTTTGTGTGGGGGAGTACTTTTATTGAAATTCTGTCAAATGGGAAACTTGTATTTCATTATTAAGTGGATTTAGTGGATGATTGTGTTTTTTAATAGGTTTTATTTTATTTATTTTTGATTTTTTGATTTTGTAAAAGGATGAATTGTTCATCCTTTTTATTATTGATTGAATGTTGTAAATATTATGTGTTTTTTCATAATAAAAGATAAAAAAAAAAAAAAAAAATACGCCCGATCTCGTCTGATCTCGGAAGCTAAGCAGGGTCGGGCCTGGTTAGTACTTGGATGGGAGACCGCCTGGGAATACCAGGTGCTGTAAGCCTTTTGTCCACTAGGGGGTGCTCTGGCATTATTTCATCAGCAACACTGCCTTGTAGTAAGCATTTGATGCTGAATTGACTAAATGCAGCTTCTATGGGCTAGTCTCCCCTGCCCTTTTAATACGATCAAAGTTCCTTGTGTTGTCAGGGAGCAACTGCCTTTTATGCATAAGACAAATAAGAATATTGTTACTGAATGCAGCTTGTGTGTGCTCTTGTGCTCCCTCGCCCTGTTCAAATGATCAAAGGAAATAATGCTGGTGAGGAGTGGAACTGGACTGGTGTCTGATGGCCCTGTGTTTTCCATGTTGGAATTACAACCCTTCTTTTATGGAGTAAATCAAAAGCACAAGAGAATGTGAGATGTTATCGATAATAAATCAATTGGTTTCATGCATTTGTCTGTGTGTGTGTGTGTGTCTGAATGTGATTGTATTTCGTCATATCGCAAACATTTGTGATATCAGATAGGTTAAGATATTAAAAAGTAATTGGTGATTTTTCGACAGTGTTGCATGATGGGAATCTAGTGGTTCACTGATATAATCTAGTAAACAAAATAAACTACTTTTTCACCACTCTGTGTGCAAGTGCATTCCTAAACGGCATTTAACGCAGGTCGATGTGATGTGATATTATCGGAACACAAAGTGGTTACCATTAGCCGAAAATGTTGGCACTGGAGACACTTGCCCTCCACCGATGAGTATAACTCATACTTACCTGGCAAGGGAGATACCGTGATCAAGAAAGGCAGTTCACCCAGGGCGAGGCTTAGCCATTGCACGCCAGCTATGCTGACCCCTGTGAAATTCCCAAATGTGGAGATCTCGATTGCATAATTTATGGTAGTGGGGGACTGCGTCCGCGCTCTCCCCTGATGTCTTGTTTAATGACAAACCGTTGCTTGGCGGCAAGCTTGAGGATGACTTGAGCCAATTGCCCGTGCTTATGGAGATCTTTGAAGTCAGTTGTGAAAGACACTTTGTGGACCAATTGAAAGGTAGAAACATTTGTTTGTAGCCAAACATTGTTGACATTTTGTGGAAACATCATGTTGCGAAATGCAGCATGGTATTTATGCCACGCTGGTACTTCAATCAAGAGATAGTTGAGAAGCCGCTCTAACCCCCATGGTCATGATGTGTCATGCGCTTCCAATATGAAATTGTCCATACATGCGTTCCTCCTTAGCACAGAACAATGCAATAGGTTTTCAACATCCAGAGCTTTTGTGTATTTATTGTGGCTAGTAGGATAGCTGCATGGGAAACTGTTGCTGATGATGTATTTGTCAGAAGTCATTGTATTTGTCCGTTTTTTCCCACAAGGCTGAAATATGTGCCCTCGCTTTGAAATGTTAGCAAGGTTTGTTTGTATTTCATCCAACTATCTGTGCTAAAAAGTGATGGCTACAGTATATGTAATTTCTTCCACTTTTGGAGTGAGCCAAAGTTCAAGCTGCTTATCTAATTGGTGAGAATGCAATGTCTGTTTATCAGACTCACTTTGACTTTATATGGTGTACCAAGAGATGTGCCTTCGCTTACGGCCATACCAGCCTGAATACGCCCATCCTGATTGGAGAAGTGACGACAGGTGCGAGTGTCTGAGCTGTGAGTGAGTGTTTGCTGGAGAGTGTTTGCTCGAGAGCTATTTTTGTTAATTAATTGGTTTTTGCAATATAATTTATTATTTTCTTCAGTTGAATAGTTTAAAGTTTGGTTAGTCTTCCCCCTTGCAGGTTTTCTGCTTGGGGGAGAGCCTTTTTTGGACCCATTTTTTGATATATTATGACGGACAACATGGCAACGACAAACGGAATGGAAAAGGACAACGAAAATGCGCAACGGAAGAAAAATGAAGATAAAGAAGGAATGAAATATGGAAAAGAATACACGGTGGCAATTGAGTTGGAAGGAGAAGACAAAGTGACGACAATGGAACTACTAAGAGCAATTAAGGAGGTGTGTGGAGAGGTGGTGGGATGCCGAATGAAAGGAGAAAAGAAGTATGAAGTTACGATGAGGAATGAAAAAGGAAAAGAACGGCTAATGGATGGAATACGAATAAAGGACACCAAGATACTGGCGAGAGATATTAATGTGAAGGAAGTGGTGGTGTCGTTCATGAATCTGCCTGTATACATGGAAGACAGTGCTATATTGGGCAAGCTATGTAGCTGGGGTGTATCAGCAGTCTCTGAAATCAGGAGGAGAGTTTGGCCAGGCACGGATATAGCAGATGGCACGAGATACTGCAAAGTCAAATTCACTGATACTGTGAAATCACTGCCGTACTCTACAAAGTTTGATACGCTTGAAGGTGGAGAGTACTTTAGAGTCATGCATGATAAGCAGGTCAGAGTTTGTAGGCTTTGTATTCAGCCTGGGCATATTGTGAAGGACTGCCCTGAATTTAAATGTTATAAGTGCGGGAAGCAAGGGCATTATGCAAGAGAATGTGTAGGTGGAAAGGAAAGGGCATTTTGCGAAGGATGTCGCATGAGAGCTGACGAGTGCAAATGTGGAGAGGTTGTGAATGAGGAGGGGAGCCAGGATCTTTTTGTGGAGGCTGATGTATCACCCCGAGTAGAAGAAGACGATGGAGGAGAAGACGTGGTGGAGGGAGGAGAGACGGAGAAAAGAAGAGGGGAAAAGATGGAACAGAAGACGGAGGAAATAGGAGGCAGTATGGATTCAGAGATAAGAAGAGGGAGTTTTCAGGAGGAGGACGGGAGTGGGATGGGTGGAGGCACTGGGGACTCACAGTTTTTGGGGGGGGCCTCGGGCTATGTGGGTGCTTCGGAAGGAGGTGAAGTGGAGGGGAGTGGGATGCTGACAACTATACAGGAGACGCAAATGGATACAAGCAGCACAACAGGCACAGGAAAGAAGAATTCGAGTTGGTTGGAAGAGATGGATTTAGAGGCAATTTCAGATTCAGAAGACATGGAAAAGATTGATAGAGCAAGGGTAAGCTACAGGAAGAGGAAAGTGGCGTTGGAGGTGAAAAAGGACGAAAAAGGAAGAAAACATGACAAAAGGTAGAGGAAAATGAGAAAATATATTTTCTTATTATTATTTATTGGAATGGTTAATTGTATGTCAATCAATGCGAATGGTTTAAGAACAATGGAAAAATTTCAAAGAATAGTTAAAATGAAGAATTCGGATATTTTATGCCTGCAAGAAACACATTGGGACAATGTATGTATTTTAGAAGTAAAAAAAATATGGAGAGATTTTATTTTTGTTAACAATGGCAGGGGGAATTCAAGTGGGGTTGCTATTTTATTGAGGAAGGATGTGGTGGATAATGTGAAACAGATATATAATGATAATAATGGGAGGATTTTAATTGTAGATTTTGAATATATGAGTAGGGTTTTTAGAATTATAAATATTTATGCGCCTAATACTGAAATAGAGCGCAAAGATTTATTTTTAGAAATAGGAAAATGGTGTGAGGGAAACTGTATTGTAGTTGGGGATTTTAATGTTAAAATGGATAGACTGGATATGACAAGAGGAGCTATTTTTAGAAGTGATGTATCTAGGGGGGTTTTAAAGAAGATGATGATAGAAAAAGGAATGATTGATATATGGAGGGATGAGAATCCGTACAAGAGAGAATTTTCTAGAAGGCAGGTGGTTTTAGGGGAGTTGAAACAGACACGGATAGATCTGGTTTTAGTAAATGAAGGGTTAAGGAATTTTATGAAGGATATTAAGTATATTTTTACAACTTTTAGTGATCATGCTGGGTTAACATTTTCGGTGGGGTTAGATAGGGAGGGGAAAGGGGGGGGAGTGTGGTGTATGAATGCAAGGTATCTAGGTGATGAGGAATATGGAATACAACTTAAATCTTTGATAGAACATGAAATGGAGGATAAGCAAAAAGGGAATGATAAGTGCCAGTGGTGGGAAAATGTTAAGAAAAAAATAAAAGATTTTAGTATTAGATATGCAAGGAAGAAAAGGAGTAGGATGACAAGAGAAGAAAATTATTTAAGAGCAAAATTGAATGAAGAAATGAGGAAATGTGATATTGATCCTATTTATAATATTGAAAGGTTTTTAGATTTAAAGGCACAATTGAGCAAATGTGAAATAGATAAATGTAAGGGGGCATCTATTAGAAGTAGGGCAAAGTATGTTTTAGAAGGGGAGAAATGTACGTCTTTTTTTCTTGGTTTAGAGAAAACTAAACAGACGAAATCATATATTAGTGAGATAGAAAATGTAAAGGGTGAAGTGGTAAATGATTATGTTGAGATATTAGAAACTGTACAGAATTTTTATAAGGATTTATTTAAGAAAGGGGAGGTGGATGAAGAGTGTGTAAAGGAGATTTTAGGTAGTGTGGATGTGCAAATTGGTGTTGAGGAAAAGCAAATATGTGATAGGAAGATAACAGTGGATGAAGTGAAAGATGCAATTAAGGGATTACAAATAAATAAAAGTCCTGGAGTAGATGGACTAATTGCAGAGTTTTACAAAATGTATGAAAGTTTTTTAGCACCGATTTTAATGGAAGTGTATCAATATATGGAAGATAATAATACTGTTTCAGACTCCATGGTGACAGGACTGATATCGGTTTTATATAAAAATAAGGGGAGCAAAATGAAATTAGAAAATTATAGGCCAATTAGTTTATTAAATTCAGATTATAAGATTTTAGCTAAGATATTGGCGAATAGGATGAAGATGGTTTTAAATGATATTATAGCACCTACACAAAATTATAGTGTGCCTGGAAGAGACATAGCTGATACCATCATTACACTTAGAGATGTGATAAATAAAATGAATAGCGATAAGAGAGGGGGAATTGTTTTAAGTATAGATTTTAATAAAGCTTTTGACAGGGTGGAACATGATTTTATGTTTAGGGTACTGGAAAAATATGGGTTTGGAAATAGAATAATAGGATGGATAAAATTATTATATAGAAAGGCAAAAAGTAGGGTAAAATGTAATGGGGTTTTAACAGATTCTTTTATTCTTGAGAGATCAGTGAGACAGGGGTGCCCTTTATCAGCATTACTGTATGTTTTATCGGTAGAACCCTTAGCGGCATACCTTAAAAAAGATCATTTTATAAATTGTGTAGAGACTCCGCAAGGAGGTTTTAGTTTAATTCATCAATATGCAGACGATACCACAATAACAGTTAGAGATGAGGAAAGTGTTAAAAGGGTGATGGAGTGTTTTAAAGTATATGAGAAAGCCTCAGGAGCAAAAGTGAATATGGAGAAGTCAGTAATAATGTATGTTGGGAAGATTAATGAGGAGATTTTTCCTTTTAAAATGGTAAATGATTATTTTAAGGTGTTAGGTGTGTTTTTAGGGGTGAAGGAACAGGAAGCTAGGGATATGACATGGAGTGGGGTTATAAACAAAGTTAGGAAGGTGGTAAATATGTGGAGGGGGAGGTCTTTGAAATTAAAAGGGAAAGTAATTGTCATAAATTCATTGTTGATGTCAATTTTTATTTATGTAATGAATGTTTTGGATATGCCAGAATGGGTTTTATCTGAAATGAATAAAATTGTAGTTGATTTTTTATGGGAAGGGAAGGGGGTGAAAATAGCTTTTAAAACTTTGATTGCAGGTTATGAGGAGGGGGGCTTGAAGTTGGTGGATTTAAATGTGAGGAAAACAGCAATTAGAGTCAAAATGGTACGTAAATATTTATATGGGGAATTAGATTATGGATGGAAAAGATTTTTTAAGGAGTATTTGCAGGAGGTTGGGAGGATGGGGGACAATGGTTTATTGATGTGTATGAAAAGGAAATGTTAGGTAATATACCTTTGTTTTATAGAGAAGTGTTTGAGGCTTGGGGGGAGTTTTTACCAAATATTTATTATGAGTGTACCATTTTAGACAATATTTTAAATCAGCCAATTTTTTAAATCCCAAGATACAGTATAATAATAAGATGTTGTTTTGTAAATATTTTATGAGGGCTGGGATGAGACAGATTGGGGACATCTTATATGAGGTAATTCCGGGGTTCCTTCCAAGTCAGGCAATATTTGATAATGTGGTTGAAGAAAATGATGAAATAAGTAGAACTACTGTGGAGAACATGTATAAGAGAATATTAGGATGTCTTCCTGGGGAGTGGGGTGTTTTAATAAATAAAGAGGTGGCAACAAGAGCTAGGGGTTTACCGGTTTTATATTATGAAGGTAATGGGAAGAAGCATGATTTGTCAGGTTTGAAAGTTAAAAAAGTTTATGAAAAATGTATTTTAAGAGAGATAAAAACTCCTGCTTCGGAAAAAGTGTGGTCTAGGGTGTTTGCAAATATAGATGTAAAATCAATATGGAAGAATGTAAATGTAAAATATAATTCTATAGAATGTGAAGACAATGATTTTAAAATGAAACATAATAGAATTTTTACGAACGTGGTTTTACATCAAATAAATAGAGATATTAAAAGAGAATGTGATATTTGTGGTACGGGGGTGGAAAATTTTATGCACTTTTTTGTTGAATGTAGTAGATTAGATGAGTTTCATAAGTTTTTAAAGGGGATTTTAGTACAACAGTGGGGAGAAGAGATTGTTGCTGGGGTTGAGTGGAGGAGGTTGTTTCTTTTTGGTTTAACTGGGAAAAGCAAAGTTATTAATTTTAATTTGATGAATTTTGTTCTTAGTCATGCCAGATACGCTGTAAGACTAAGAAGGAATTTGGGACATTATGAAGGGAAAATTGTGAGTGTAGAGGTTTTATTTAGAAGTATGTTAGAGAAAGATATAGAAGTAATATATAAATATGGTGGATGTAATTTTGAAAAATTGTTTGTGTGGGGGAGCAATTTTATTGAAATTGAGGTCGAATGGAAAACTTGTTTTTAATTATTAATTGGTTTTGGTGGATGATTGTGTTTCTAATAGGTTTTATTTTCTTTTCTTTTTTTGATTTTGTAAAAGGATGAATTGTTCAACCTTTTGATTGTTGATTGAATGTTGTAAATGTTATGTGTTTCTTCATAATAAAAGAAAAAAAAAAAAAATACGCCCGATCTCGTCTGATCTCGGAAGCTAAGCAGGGTCGGGCCTGGTTAGTACTTGGATGGGAGACCGCCTGGGAATACCAGGTGCTGTAAGCCTTTTGTCCACTAGGGGGTGTGGCATTATTTCATCAGCAACACTGCCTTGTAGTAAGCATTTGATGCTGAATTGACTAAATGCAGCTTCTATGGGCTAGTCTCCCCTGCCCTTTTAATACGATCAAAGTTCCTTGTGTTGTCAGGGAGCAACTGCCTTTTATTATAAGACAAATAAGAATATTGTTACTGAATGCAGCTTGTGTGTGCTCTTGTGCTCCCTCGCCCTGTTCAAATGATCAAAGGAAATAATGCTGGTGAGGAGTGGAACTGGACTGGTGTCTGATGGCCCTGTGTTTTCCATGTTGGAATTACAACCCTTCTTTTATGGAGTAAATCAAAAGCACAAGAGAATCTGAGATGTTATCGATAATAAATCAATTGGTTTCATGCATTTGTCTGTGTGTGTGTGTGTGTCTGAATGTGATTGTATTTCGTCATATCGCAAACATTTGTGATATCAGATAGGTTAAGATATTAAAAAGTAATTGGTGATTTTTTCGACAGTGTTGCATGATGGGAATCTAGTGGTTCACTGATATAATCTAGTAAACAAAATAAACTACTTTTTCACCACTCTGTGTGCAAGTGCATTCCTAAACGGCATTTAACGCAGGTCGATGTGATACTGATATTATCAGAACACAAAGTGGTTACCGTTAGCGGAAAATGTTGGCACTGGAGAGACTTTTCCTCCACTAAGCAGAAGAGATACCGTGATCAAGAAGGTGGTTCACCCAGTGTGGGGCTCAGCCATTGCACTCTGGCTGTGCTGACCCCTTGTGAATTTTCCAAATGTGGGAATCTCGATTGCATAATTTATGGTAGTGGTCGTTTGCGCTTTACTCTGATGTCTTTGTAAATAATAAACCTTTGCTTGGCGGCAGGCTTGAGGATGACTTGAGTCAACTGACTGTGCTTATGGAGATCTTTGAAGTCAGTTGTGAAAGAGACTTTGTGGACCAATCGAAAGGTGGAAACATTTGTTTGTAGCAAAACATTGTTGGCATTTTGTCGAAACATTATGTTGCGAAATGCAGCATTGTATTTATGCCACGCTGGTACTTCAATCAAGAGATAGTTGAGAAGCCAGCTCTAACCCTCCCCCCGGTCATGATGTGTCATGCGCTTCCAATATGAAATTGTCCATACATGCGTTCCTCCTTAGCACAGAACAATGCAATAGGTTTTCAACATCCAGAGCTTTTGTGTATTTATTGTGGCTAGTAGGATAGCTGCATGGGAAACTGTTGCTGATGATGTATTTGTCAGAAGTCATTGTATTTGTCCGTTTTTTCCCACAAGGCTGAAATATGTGCCCTCGCTTTGAAATGTTAGCAAGGTTTGTTTGTATTTCATCCAACTATCTGTGCTAAAAAGTGATGGCTACAGTATATGTAATTTCTTCCACTTTTGAGTGAGCCAAAGTTCAAGCTGCTTATCTAATTGGTGAGAATGCAATGTCTGTTTATCAGACTCACTTTGACTTTATATGGTGTACCAAGAGATGTCCCTTCGCTTACGGCCATACCAGCCTGAATGCGCATTTCCTGATTGGAGAAGTGACGACAGGTGCGAGTGTCTGAGCTGTGAGTGAGTGTTTGCTGGAGAGTGTTTGCTCGAGAGCTATTTTTGTTAATTAATTGGTTTTTGCAATATAATTTATTATTTTCTTCAGTTGAATAGTTTTAAGTTTGGTTAGTCTTCCCCCTTGCAGTTTTTCTGCTTGGGGGAGAGTTTTTTGGATTCATTTTTTTACTATGACGGACAACATGGAAAAGACAAACGGAATGGACAAAGACAACGAAAAGGCGCAACGGAAGAAAAATGAAGATAAAGAAGAAATGAAATATGGCAAGGAATACACGGTGGCAATTGAGTTGGAAGGAGAAGACAAGGTGACGACAATGGAACTACTAAGAGCAATTAAGGAGGTGTGTGGAGAGGTGGTGGGATGCCGAATGAAAGGGGAGAAGAAGTACGAAATTACGATGAGAAATGAAAAAGGAAAAGAACGTCTAATGGATGGATTAAGAATAAAGGATACAAAGATTCTGGCGAGAGATATTAATGTGAAGGAAGTGGTGGTGTCGTTCATGAATCTCCCAGTATATGTAGAAGACGGTGTGATACTGGGCAAGCTGAGTAGCTGGGGAGTGGCGGCTGTCTCGGAGATAAGGAGGAGAGTTTGGCCAGGAACAGAGGTGGTTGACGGGACACGTTTCTGCAAGGTCAAGTTCACAGAAAAAGTGACATCATTACCTTATTCTACAAGAATTGAGACGTTGGAGGGAGCAGAATATTTCAGAGTCATCCATGACAAACAGGTCAGAGTGTGTCGTATGTGTATTCAACCCGGGCACATAGTTAAAGACTGCCCGGAATTTAAGTGTTTTAAGTGTGGCAATCAAGGACACTATGCGAGGGAATGTGATGGAGAGAAGGAAAGGAATTTTTGTGGTGGATGCAGAAAGAGAGTGGCGGAGTGCAACTGTGGAGAGGTTAGGGCTGGAGAGGGGAGTCAAACACTATTCGAGGAAGCAGTTGTATTGTCGAAAGAAGGAGAAGAAGATGGAGGAGAGGACGTGGTGGAGGGTGGAGAGACGGAAGAAGGAAGAAGGAAGAAGGACCAGAAGATAAATGAAATTGGGAGCAGTATGGACTCAGAAGTAAGAAGAGGGAGTTTTCAGGAGGAGGGGGGGAGTGGAATGGGGGGAAGCACGGGGGACTCACAGGTTTTGGGGGAAGGCACAGCACTAACAAGTAGCTCGGGGGGTGAAGAAATGGAGGGGGTTATGGAGTTGATGACAATACCAGAGACGGTGATGAGCACGGGGAGCACAACGACTATACAAGAAACGGAGATGAATACGGGGAGCACAACGGATGTGGATGTCAAGAGGGTGAGTTGGCTGGAAAACATGGACTTGGAAGAGATATCGGATACGGAGGATGGAGAAAAGATTGAAAGAACGAGGGAAGGATACAGGAAGAGGAAAGCGGCGGGAAGAGGGGGAGAGAAAGGGTGGAAGAGGAAAGAAACTGGATAACAGGTAGAGGAAAATGAAATTATATTTTATCATTTTATTATTTATTAGAATGGTAAATATAATGTCAATAAATGCAAATGGATTGAGGACAATGGGAAAATTTAATAGAATAATAAAAATGAAGAAGTCAGATATTTTATGTATTCAAGAGACGCACTGGGATAATGTATGTGTTTTAGAAGTTAAAAAAATATGGAGGGATTTTATTTATGTAAACAACGGCAGAGGGAATTCAAGTGGGGTTGCTATTTTATTGAGGAGGGATGTGGTGGATAATGTGAAACAGATATATAATGATAATAATGGGAGGATTTTAATTGTAGATTTTGAATATATGAGTATGGTTTTTAGAATTATAAATATTTATGCGCCTAATACTGAAATAGAGCGCAAAGATTTATTTTTAGAAATAGGGAAATGGTGTGAGGGAAACTGTATTGTAGTTGGGGATTTTAATGTTAAAATGGATAGACTGGATATGACAAGAGGAGCTATTTTTAGAAGTGATGTATCTAGGGGGGTTTTAAAGAAGATGATGTTAGAAAAAGGAATAATTGATATATGGAGAGAGGAAAATCCAGAAAAAAGAGAATTTTCTAGAAGGCAGGTGGTTTTAGGGGATTTGAAACAAACGAGGATAGATCTGGTTTTAGTAAAAGAAGGTTTAAGGAATTTTATGAAAGATATTAAGTATGTTTTTACAACTTTTAGTGATCATGCAGGTTTAACATTTTCAGTGGGATTAGATAAGGAAAGAACAGGGGGTGGAATATGGTGTATGAATGCAGGGTATTTGGGAGATGAGGAATATGGGAAACAACTTAAATCTTTGATAGCATGTGAAATGGAGGATAAGCAGAAAGAGAATGATAAGTGTTCATGGTGGGATAAGGTTAAGGAAAAAATAAAAGTTTTTAGTATAGGATATGCAAGGAAAAAGAGAGGTAGGATGAAAAGAGAAGAAAATGAGTTGAGGGCTAAATTGGATAAAGAAATGAGGAAGTGTGACAGTGAACCTAATTATAATATAGGAAAGTTTTTGGAATTAAAAGCACAATTGACTAAATATGAAATAGATAAGTGTAAGGGTGCAATTATAAGAAGTAAGGCAAAGTATGTTTTGGAGGGGGAGAAATGTACTTCATTTTTTCTTGGATTAGAGAAGAATAAACAGAGGAGAACATATATTAGAGAGATCGAAAATATAAAGGGTGAAGTTGTCAATGATTATGTAGAGGTTTTAGAAACAGTGCAGAATTTTTATAAGGATTTATTTAAGAAAGGGGAGGTGGATGAGGGGTGTGTAAAGGAGATATTGGATAGTGTGGATGTGCAAATTAATGTAGAGGATAAACAAATGTGTGATGGGAAGATAACATTGACTGAAGTTAAAGATGCGATTAAGGGTTTACAAGTAAATAAGAGTCCTGGAGTAGATGGAATAATTGCAGAGTTTTATAAAATATATGCCAGTTTTTTAGCACCTATTTTATTGGAAGTTTATCAATATATGGAGGATAATGATAGTATTTCTGAATCTATGGTGACAGGACTGATAACGATTTTATATAAAAATAAGGGGAGTAAATTAAAATTGGAGAATTATAGGCCAATTAGTTTATTAAATTCGGATTATAAGATTTTAGCAAAGATACTGGCAAATAGAATGAAGCAAGTTTTAAATGATATTATAGCACCTACACAGAATTATAGTGTGCCTGGTAGAGATATTGCGGATACAATTAATACAATTAGAGATGTGATAAATAAAATGAATCATGATAAGATGGGGGGAATTGTTTTAAGCATAGATTTAAATAAAGCTTTTGATAGGGTGGAACATGATTTTATGTTTAGGGTAATGGATAAATATGGTTTTGGTAATAGAATAATAGGATGGATAAAATTATTATATAAGAAGGCAAAAAGTAGGGTGAAATGTAATGGGGTTTTAACCGATTCTTTTATTCTTGAGAGATCTGTGAGACAGGGGTGTCCTTTATCAGCTTTATTATTCGTTTTATCGGTAGAACCTTTAGCAGCATTTCTTAAAAGAGATAATCTTATAAATTGTGTAGAGACTCCGCAAGGAGGTTTTAGTTTGATACATCAATACGCAGATGATACCACTATAACAGTTAGAGATGAGGGTAGTGTAAAAAGGGTGATGGAGTGTTTTAAAGTATATGGACAAGCATCGGGTGCAAAGGTTAACATGGAGAAGTCAGTAGTAATGTATATTGGGAAGATTAATGAGGGGAATTTTCCTTTTAAAGTGGTTAAAGATTATTTTAAGGTATTAGGAGTGTTTTTAGGGGTGAAAGAAATGGAAGCTAGGGATTTGACATGGAGTGGTGTAATAAATAAAGTTAGAAAGGTGGTAAATATGTGGAGGGGGAGGTCTTTGAAATTAAAAGGGAAAGTAATTGTCATAAATTCATTGTTGATGTCAATATTTATTTATGTAATGAATGTTTTGGATATGCCAGAATGGGTTTTATCTGAAATGAATAAAATTGTAGTTGATTTTTTATGGGAAGGGAAGGGGGTGAGAATAGCTTTTAAAACTTTGATTGCAGGTTATGAGGAGGGGGGTTTGAAGTTGGTAGATTTAAGTGTAAGGAAAACAGCAATTAGAGTAAAAATGGTACGGAAATATTTATTTGGTGAATTGGATTATGGGTGGAAAAGGTTTTTTAAAGAGTATTTGCAGGAGGTTGGGAGGATGGGGGACAATGGTTTATTGATGAGTATGAAGAAGGAAATGTTAGGTAATATACCTTTGTTTTACAGAGAAGTGTTTGAGGCTTGGGGGCGGTTTTTACCAAATATTTATTATGAATGTACCAGTTTAGAAAATATTTTAAATCAGCCGATATTTTTAAATCCAAAGATAAAGTGCAATAATATGATGTTGTTTTGTAAATATTTTATGAGGGCTGGGATGAGGCAGATAGGTGACATAGCATATGAGGTAATTCCTGGGTTTCTTCCATTTCAGGCTATATATGACAATGTGGTTGAAGTAGATGAAGAAATAAGTAAAACTACTGTGGAGAATATGTACAAGAAAATATTAGGATGTATTCCCGGGGAGTGGGTGATTTTAATAAACAAAGAGGTGGTCAAAAGATCTAGGGCTTTACCAGTTTTATATTATGAAAGTAATGGGGAGAAACATGATTTATCAGGTCTAAAAGTTAAAATGGTTTATAGAAAATGTATTTTAAAAGAGATAAAAAGTCCTGCTGCGGAGAAAGTGTGGTCTAGGGTGTTTCCAAACATGGATGTAAAATCAATATGGAAGAATGTAAATGTAAAATATAATTTTATAGAATGTGAAGACAATGATTTTAAATTGAAACATAATAGGATTTTTACAAATGTGGTTTTGCATCAAATAAATAGGGATATTAAAAGAGAATGTGATATTTGTGGTACGGGGGTGGAAAATTTGATGCACTTTTTTATTGAATGTAGTAGGTTGAAAGACTTTCATGAGTTTTTAAAAGGGACTTTTAGTAAAACATTGGGGAGAAGAGATTTTTACTGGGGTGGAGTGGAGGAGGTTGTTTCTTTTTGGTTTAAATGGGAAAAGTAAAGTTTTAAATATTAATTTGGTGAATTTTAGTACTAAGTCATGCTAGATATGCGATAAGATTAAGAAGGAATTTAGGTCATTATGAAGGGAAAATTGTGAGTGTGGAAGGTTTTTTTAGGAGCATATTAGAGAGAGATATAGAGATAATATATAGATACGGTGGAGGAAATTTTGAAAAATTGTTTGTGTGGGGGAGTACTTTTATTGAAATTCTGTCAAATGGGAAACTTGTATTTCATTATTAAGTGGATTTAGTGGATGATTGTGTTTTTTAATAGGTTTTATTTTATTTATTTTTATTTTTTTATTTTGTAAAAGGATGAATTGTTCATCCTTTTTTATTATTGATTGAATGTTGTAAATATTATGTGTTTTTTCATAATAAAAGATAAAAAAAAAAAAAATACGCCCGATCTCGTCCGATCTCGGAAGCTAAGCAGGGTCGGGCCTGGTTAGTACTTGGATGGGAGACCGCCTGGGAATACCAGGTGCTGTAAGCTTTTTGCTCCAGTAGAGGGTTCTCTTGTGTCATGCGTGGAGCAACTGCCTTTTATTTATCACCCTAATAATATCATGTCTTTTATTGGACTAAATGCAGTTTGTTAGTGCTTCCCTGCCCTGCCCTGATCAAATCAAATAATGGACCGTGCGTTTCCCTCAAAATGTAGGCAGTACATTCAGCATTTGTTTTTAGGCTAGGAGACTGTCAATGTCTGTAGTCCGTTAGGGCCCTGTAAAATCCCTTCAATGTTTTGCCTGATCCCCCCCCCCCCCCAAATTCCCCCTTTTCTCCATTTACTTTTCCCCGTTCGTCCCTGTTTCTGCAGGTTTTCGCTCTCAAAATAAACCTTTTTTATTAATAGAAAAACAACACGATTGGATGTCCATGACAATGTTTAAACCCTATCAGGAGACCACTTTTGTAGTTACCCTTAAACGCAAGTGTGCGCCAGGAAGAGACCTTAGTTTGGTTAAGCGGTGTTGCTGTAGCGCTCGTGTTGTAGCGCTCGTGTTATTGCGGAGTTTGCAAAACAAATGGCCACTGGATTGATGCAAATAATCATGATATAATTCTGCCAGGCTGGCATAGGCTACTTTGCAGTTAACTTTTAATTGAGAAGGTTTTGGGGGAAGCCTTTCCTTTTCTACCAGAAGAAGGTTATATCATTAGCCTCATAAGCTAACGGCTACACAAAGTGTAGACATGCGCGCGCTCCGCACGCATGCGCACAGAAACTGGGCAGTCCTGTGCCGTTTCTGAAAGTTGCGTGGAAATACGAATCACTGATGCATTTTGTTCATGTCTTATGATTCACTTGGGCAAATGAATGCATTTTCTAACAAGTTGAAGGGATTTAGTTGACTTCCTCCTTAGTTCAAAACATTTTTGAATAATGTTGAATTTCTGTTTGAATGTCTGGATTCCGTGCCGTATTTTATAGGGCCCTAGTCCATGAAGTTGTCATAAGTGTCAACATAGGATATGCCCCCCCCCCCCCCCCCCCCAAGAGTGAAATATATGGCCTGGAAATGTAAGCAAGGTTTGAGCTTTTTCAGTGTGTTGAGTCACAACGTGGACATTCCTCTGTCTCCCGATGAGTGAGCGACACATTGCCTTTATATAGTGTACCAAGAGTTTGCCCTTCGCTTACGGCCATACCAGCCTGAATGCGCATTTCCTGATTGGAGAAGTGACGACAGGTGCGAGTGTCTGAGCTGTGAGTGAGTGTTTGCTGGAGAGTGTTTGCTCGAGAGCTATTTTTGTTAATTAATTGGTTTTTGCAATATAATTTATTATTTTCTTCAGGTGAATAGTTTTAAGTTTGGTTAGTCTTCCCCCTTGCAGTTTTTCTGCTTGGGGGAGAGTTTTTTGGATTCATTTTTTTACTATGACGGACAACATGGGAAAGACAAACGGAATGGACAAAGACAACGAAAAGGCACAACGGAAGAAAAATGAAGATAAAGAAGAAATGAAATATGGCAAGGAATACACGGTGGCAATTGAGTTGGAAGGAGAAGACAAGGTGACGACAATGGAACTACTAAGAGCAATTAAGGAGGTGTGTGGAGAGGTGGTGGGATGCCGAATGAAAGGGGAGAAGAAGTACGAAATTACGATGAGAAATGAAAAAGGAAAAGAACGTCTAATGGATGGATTAAGAATAAAGGATACAAAGATTCTGGCGAGAGATATTAATGTGAAGGAAGTGGTGGTGTCGTTCATGAATCTCCCAGTATATGTAGAAGACGGTGTGATACTGGGCAAGCTGAGTAGCTGGGGAGTGGCGGCTGTCTCGGAGATAAGGAGGAGAGTTTGGCCAGGAACAGAGGTGGTTGACGGGACACGTTTCTGCAAGGTCAAGTTCACAGAAAAAGTGACATCATTACCTTATTCTACAAGAATTGAGACGTTGGAGGGAGCAGAATATTTCAGAGTCATCCATGACAAACAGGTCAGAGTGTGTCGTATGTGTATTCAACCCGGGCACATAGTTAAAGACTGCCCGGAATTTAAGTGTTTTAAGTGTGGCAATCAAGGACACTATGCGAGGGAATGTGATGGAGAGAAGGAAAGGAATTTTTGTGGTGGATGCAGAAAGAGAGTGGCGGAGTGCAACTGTGGAGAGGTTAGGGCTGGAGAGGGGAGTCAAACACTATTCGAGGAAGCAGTTGTATTGTCGAAAGAAGGAGAAGAAGATGGAGGAGAGGACGTGGTGGAGGGTGGAGAGACGGAAGAAGGAAGAAGGAAGAAGGACCAGAAGATAAATGAAATTGGGAGCAGTATGGACTCAGAAGTAAGAAGAGGGAGTTTTCAGGAGGAGGGGGGGAGTGGAATGGGGGGAAGCACGGGGGACTCACAGGTTTTGGGGGAAGGCACAGCACTAACAAGTAGCTCGGGGGGTGAAGAAATGGAGGGGGTTATGGAGTTGATGACAATACCAGAGACGGTGATGAGCACGGGGAGCACAACGACTATACAAGAAACGGAGATGAATACGGGGAGCACAACGGATGTGGATGTCAAGAGGGTGAGTTGGCTGGAAAACATGGACTTGGAAGAGATATCGGATACGGAGGATGGAGAAAAGATTGAAAGAACGAGGGAAGGATACAGGAAGAGGAAAGCGGCGGGAAGAGGGGGAGAGAAAGGGTGGAAGAGGAAAGAAACTGGATAACAGGTAGAGGAAAATGAAATTATATTTTATCATTTTATTATTTATTAGAATGGTAAATATAATGTCAATAAATGCAAATGGATTGAGGACAATGGGAAAATTTAATAGAATAATAAAAATGAAGAAGTCAGATATTTTATGTATTCAAGAGACGCACTGGGATAATGTATGTGTTTTAGAAGTTAAAAAAATATGGAGGGATTTTATTTATGTAAACAACGGCAGAGGGAATTCAAGTGGGGTTGCTATTTTATTGAGGAGGGATGTGGTGGATAATGTGAAACAGATATATAATGATAATAATGGGAGGATTTTAATTGTAGATTTTGAATATATGAGTATGGTTTTTAGAATTATAAATATTTATGCGCCTAATACTGAAATAGAGCGCAAAGATTTATTTTTAGAAATAGGGAAATGGTGTGAGGGAAACTGTATTGTAGTTGGGGATTTTAATGTTAAAATGGATAGACTGGATATGACAAGAGGAGCTATTTTTAGAAGTGATGTATCTAGGGGGGTTTTAAAGAAGATGATGTTAGAAAAAGGAATAATTGATATATGGAGAGAGGAAAATCCAGAAAAAAGAGAATTTTCTAGAAGGCAGGTGGTTTTAGGGGATTTGAAACAAACGAGGATAGATCTGGTTTTAGTAAAAGAAGGTTTAAGGAATTTTATGAAAGATATTAAGTATGTTTTTACAACTTTTAGTGATCATGCAGGTTTAACATTTTCAGTGGGATTAGATAAGGAAAGAACAGGGGGTGGAATATGGTGTATGAATGCAGGGTATTTGGGAGATGAGGAATATGGGAAACAACTTAAATCTTTGATAGCATGTGAAATGGAGGATAAGCAGAAAGAGAATGATAAGTGTTCATGGTGGGATAAGGTTAAGGAAAAAATAAAAGTTTTTAGTATAGGATATGCAAGGAAAAAGAGAGGTAGGATGAAAAGAGAAGAAAATGAGTTGAGGGCTAAATTGGATAAAGAAATGAGGAAGTGTGACAGTGAACCTAATTATAATATAGGAAAGTTTTTGGAATTAAAAGCACAATTGACTAAATATGAAATAGATAAGTGTAAGGGTGCAATTATAAGAAGTAAGGCAAAGTATGTTTTGGAGGGGGAGAAATGTACTTCATTTTTTCTTGGTTTAGAGAAGAATAAACAGAGGAGAACATATATTAGAGAGATCGAAAATATAAAGGGTGAAGTTGTCAATGATTATGTAGAGGTTTTAGAAACAGTGCAGAATTTTTATAAGGATTTATTTAAGAAAGGGGAGGTGGATGAGGGGTGTGTAAAGGAGATATTGGATAGTGTGGATGTGCAAATAAATGTAGAGGATAAACAAATGTGTGATGGGAAGATAACATTGACTGAAGTTAAAGATGCGATTAAGGGTTTACAAGTAAATAAGAGTCCTGGAGTAGATGGAATAATTGCAGAGTTTTATAAAATATATGCCAGTTTTTTAGCACCTATTTTATTGGAAGTTTATCAATATATGGAGGATAATGATAGTATTTCTGAATCTATGGTGACAGGACTGATAACGATTTTATATAAAAATAAGGGGAGTAAATTAAAATTGGAGAATTATAGGCCAATTAGTTTATTAAATTCGGATTATAAGATTTTAGCAAAGATACTGGCAAATAGAATGAAGCAAGTTTTAAATGATATTATAGCACCTACACAGAATTATAGTGTGCCTGGTAGAGATATTGCGGATACAATTAATACAATTAGAGATGTGATAAATAAAATGAATCATGATAAGATGGGAGGAATTGTTTTAAGCATAGATTTAAATAAAGCTTTTGATAGGGTGGAACATGATTTTATGTTTAGGGTAATGGATAAATATGGTTTTGGTAATAGAATAATAGGATGGATAAAATTATTATATAAGAAGGCAAAAAGTAGGGTGAAATGTAATGGGGTTTTAACCGATTCTTTTATTCTTGAGAGATCTGTGAGACAGGGGTGTCCTTTATCAGCTTTATTATTCGTTTTATCGGTAGAACCTTTAGCAGCATTTCTTAAAAGAGATAATCTTATAAATTGTGTAGAGACTCCGCAAGGAGGTTTTAGTTTGATACATCAATACGCAGATGATACCACTATAACAGTTAGAGATGAGGGTAGTGTAAAAAGGGTGATGGAGTGTTTTAAAGTATATGGACAAGCATCGGGTGCAAAGGTTAACATGGAGAAGTCAGTAGTAATGTATATTGGGAAGATTAATGAGGGGAATTTTCCTTTTAAAGTGGTTAAAGATTATTTTAAGGTATTAGGAGTGTTTTTAGGGGTGAAAGAAATGGAAGCTAGGGATTTGACATGGAGTGGTGTAATAAATAAAGTTAGAAAGGTGGTAAATATGTGGAGGGGGAGGTCTTTGAAATTAAAAGGGAAAGTAATTGTCATAAATTCATTGTTGATGTCAATATTTATTTATGTAATGAATGTTTTGGATATGCCAGAATGGGTTTTATCTGAAATGAATAAAATTGTAGTTGATTTTTTATGGGAAGGGAAGGGGGTGAGAATAGCTTTTAAAACTTTGATTGCAGGTTATGAGGAGGGGGGTTTGAAGTTGGTAGATTTAAGTGTAAGGAAAACAGCAATTAGAGTAAAAATGGTACGGAAATATTTATTTGGTGAATTGGATTATGGGTGGAAAAGGTTTTTTAAAGAGTATTTGCAGGAGGTTGGGAGGATGGGGGACAATGGTTTATTGATGAGTATGAAGAAGGAAATGTTAGGTAATATACCTTTGTTTTACAGAGAAGTGTTTGAGGCTTGGGGGCGGTTTTTACCAAATATTTATTATGAATGTACCAGTTTAGAAAATATTTTAAATCAGCCGATATTTTTAAATCCAAAGATAAAGTGCAATAATATGATGTTGTTTTGTAAATATTTTATGAGGGCTGGGATGAGGCAGATAGGTGACATAGCATATGAGGTAATTCCTGGGTTTCTTCCATTTCAGGCTATATATGACAATGTGGTTGAAGTAGATGAAGAAATAAGTAAAACTACTGTGGAGAATATGTACAAGAAAATATTAGGATGTATTCCCGGGGAGTGGGTGATTTTAATAAACAAAGAGGTGGTCAAAAGATCTAGGGCTTTACCAGTTTTATATTATGAAAGTAATGGGGAGAAACATGATTTATCAGGGCTAAAAGTTAAAATGGTTTATAGAAAATGTATTTTAAAAGAGATAAAAAGTCCTGCTGCGGAGAAAGTGTGGTCTAGGGTGTTTCCAAACATGGATGTAAAATCAATATGGAAGAATGTAAATGTAAAATATAATTTTATAGAATGTGAAGACAATGATTTTAAATTGAAACATAATAGGATTTTTACAAATGTGGTTTTGCATCAAATAAATAGGGATATTAAAAGAGAATGCGATATTTGTGGTACGGGGGTGGAAAATTTGATGCACTTTTTTATTGAATGTAGTAGGTTGAAAGACTTTCACGAGTTTTTAAAAGGGCTTTTAGTAAAACATTGGGGAGAAGAGATTTTTACTGGGGTGGAGTGGAGGAGGTTGTTTCTTTTTGGTGTAAATGGGAAAAGTAAAGTTTTAAATTTTAATTTGGTGAATTTTATACTAAGTCATGCTAGATATGCGATAAGATTAAGAAGAAATTTAGGTCATTATGAAGGGAAAATTGTGAGTGTGGAAGGTTTTTTTTAGGAGCATATTAGAGAGAGATATAGAGATAATATATAGATACGGTGGAGGAAATTTTGAAAAATTGTTTGTGTGGGGGAGTACTTTTATTGAAATTCTGTCAAATGGGAAACTTGTATTTCATTATTAAGTGGATTTAGTGGATGATTGTGTTTTTTAATAGGTTTTATTTTATTTATTTTTTATTTTTTGATTTTGTAAAAGGATGAATTGTTCATCCTTTTTTATTATTGATTGAATGTTGTAAATATTATGTGTTTTTTCATAATAAAAGATAAAAAAAAAAAAAAAAAAAATACGCCCGATCTCGTCCGATCTCGGAAGCTAAGCAGGGTCGGGCCTGGTTAGTACTTGGATGGGAGACCGCCTGGGAATACCAGGTGCTGTAAGCTTTTTGCTCCAGTAGAGGGTTCTCTTGTGTCATGCGTGGAGCAACTGCCTTTTATTTATCACCCTAATAATATCATGTCTTTTATTGGACTAAATGCAGTTTGTTAGTGCTTCCCTGCCCTGCCCTGATCAAATCAAATAATGGACAGTGCGTTTCCCTCAAAATGTAGGCAGTACATTCAGCATTTGTTTTTAGGCTAGGAGACTGTCAATGTCTGTAGTCCGTTAGGGCCCTGTAAAATCCCTTCAATGTTTTGCCTGATCCCCCCCCCCCCCCCAAATTCCCCCTTTTCTCCATTTACTTTTCCCCGTTCGTCCCTGTTTCTGCAGGTTTTCGCTCTCAAAATAAACCTTTTTTATTAATAGAAAAACAACACGATTGGATGTCCATGACAATGTTTAAACCCTATCAGGAGACCACTTTTGTAGTTACCCTTAAACGCAAGTGTGCGCCAGGAAGAGACCTTAGTTGGTTAAGCGGTGTTGCTGTAGCGCTCGTGTTGTAGCGCTCGTGTTATTGCGGAGTTTGCAAAACAAATGGCCACTGGATTGATGCAAATAATCATGATATAATTCTGCCAGGCTGGCATAGGCTACTTTGCAGTTAACTTTTAATTGAGAAGGTTTTGGGGGAAGCCTTTCCTTTTCTACCAGAAGAAGGTTATATCATTAGCCTCATAAGCTAACGGCTACACAAAGTGTAGACATGCGCGCGCTCCGCACGCATGCGCACAGAAACTGGGCAGTCCTGTGCCGTTTCTGAAAGTTGCGTAGAAATACGAATCACTGATGCATTTTGTTCATGTCTTATGATTCACTTGGGCAAATGAATGCATTTTCTAACAAGTTGAAGGGATTTAGTTGACTTCCTCCTTAGTTCAAAACATTTTTGAATAATGTTGAATTTCTGTTTGAATGTCTGGATTCCGTGCCGTATTTTATAGGGCCCTAGTCCATGAAGTTGTCATAAGTGTCAACATAGGATATGCCCCCCCCCCCCCCCCCCCCCCAAGAGTGAAATATATGGCCTGGAAATGTAAGCAAGGTTTGAGCTTTTTCAGTGTGTTGAGTCACAACGTGGACATTCCTCTGTCTCCCGATGAGTGAGCGACACATTGCCTTTATATAGTGTACCAAGAGTTTGCCCTTCGCTTACGGCCATACCAGCCTGAATGCGCATTTCCTGATTGGAGAAGTGACGACAGGTGCGAGTGTCTGAGCTGTGAGTGAGTGTTTGCTGGAGAGTGTTTGCTCGAGAGCTATTTTTGTTAATTAATTGGTTTTTGCAATATAATTTATTATTTTCTTCAGGTGAATAGTTTTAAGTTTGGTTAGTCTTCCCCCTTGCAGTTTTTCTGCTTGGGGGAGAGTTTTTTGGATTCATTTTTTTACTATGACGGACAACATGGGAAAGACAAACGGAATGGACAAAGACAACGAAAAGGCACAACGGAAGAAAAATGAAGATAAAGAAGAAATGAAATATGGCAAGGAATACACGGTGGCAATTGAGTTGGAAGGAGAAGACAAGGTGACGACAATGGAACTACTAAGAGCAATTAAGGAGGTGTGTGGAGAGGTGGTGGGATGCCGAATGAAAGGGGAGAAGAAGTACGAAATTACGATGAGAAATGAAAAAGGAAAAGAACGTCTAATGGATGGATTAAGAATAAAGGATACAAAGATTCTGGCGAGAGATATTAATGTGAAGGAAGTGGTGGTGTCGTTCATGAATCTCCCAGTATATGTAGAAGACGGTGTGATACTGGGCAAGCTGAGTAGCTGGGGAGTGGCGGCTGTCTCGGAGATAAGGAGGAGAGTTTGGCCAGGAACAGAGGTGGTTGACGGGACACGTTTCTGCAAGGTCAAGTTCACAGAAAAAGTGACATCATTACCTTATTCTACAAGAATTGAGACGTTGGAGGGAGCAGAATATTTCAGAGTCATCCATGACAAACAGGTCAGAGTGTGTCGTATGTGTATTCAACCCGGGCACATAGTTAAAGACTGCCCGGAATTTAAGTGTTTTAAGTGTGGCAATCAAGGACACTATGCGAGGGAATGTGATGGAGAGAAGGAAAGGAATTTTTGTGGTGGATGCAGAAAGAGAGTGGCGGAGTGCAACTGTGGAGAGGTTAGGGCTGGAGAGGGGAGTCAAACACTATTCGAGGAAGCAGTTGTATTGTCGAAAGAAGGAGAAGAAGATGGAGGAGAGGACGTGGTGGAGGGTGGAGAGACGGAAGAAGGAAGAAGGAAGAAGGACCAGAAGATAAATGAAATTGGGAGCAGTATGGACTCAGAAGTAAGAAGAGGGAGTTTTCAGGAGGAGGGGGGGAGTGGAATGGGGGGAAGCACGGGGGACTCACAGGTTTTGGGGGAAGGCACAGCACTAACAAGTAGCTCGGGGGGTGAAGAAATGGAGGGGGTTATGGAGTTGATGACAATACCAGAGACGGTGATGAGCACGGGGAGCACAACGACTATACAAGAAACGGAGATGAATACGGGGAGCACAACGGATGTGGATGTCAAGAGGGTGAGTTGGCTGGAAAACATGGACTTGGAAGAGATATCGGATACGGAGGATGGAGAAAAGATTGAAAGAACGAGGGAAGGATACAGGAAGAGGAAAGCGGCGGGAAGAGGGGGAGAGAAAGGGTGGAAGAGGAAAGAAACTGGATAACAGGTAGAGGAAAATGAAATTATATTTTATCATTTTATTATTTATTAGAATGGTAAATATAATGTCAATAAATGCAAATGGATTGAGGACAATGGGAAAATTTAATAGAATAATAAAAATGAAGAAGTCAGATATTTTATGTATTCAAGAGACGCACTGGGATAATGTATGTGTTTTAGAAGTTAAAAAAATATGGAGGGATTTTATTTATGTAAACAACGGCAGAGGGAATTCAAGTGGGGTTGCTATTTTATTGAGGAGGGATGTGGTGGATAATGTGAAACAGATATATAATGATAATAATGGGAGGATTTTAATTGTAGATTTTGAATATATGAGTATGGTTTTTAGAATTATAAATATTTATGCGCCTAATACTGAAATAGAGCGCAAAGATTTATTTTTAGAAATAGGGAAATGGTGTGAGGGAAACTGTATTGTAGTTGGGGATTTTAATGTTAAAATGGATAGACTGGATATGACAAGAGGAGCTATTTTTAGAAGTGATGTATCTAGGGGGGTTTTAAAGAAGATGATGTTAGAAAAAGGAATAATTGATATATGGAGAGAGGAAAATCCAGAAAAAAGAGAATTTTCTAGAAGGCAGGTGGTTTTAGGGGATTTGAAACAAACGAGGATAGATCTGGTTTTAGTAAAAGAAGGTTTAAGGAATTTTATGAAAGATATTAAGTATGTTTTTACAACTTTTAGTGATCATGCAGGTTTAACATTTTCAGTGGGATTAGATAAGGAAAGAACAGGGGGTGGAATATGGTGTATGAATGCAGGGTATTTGGGAGATGAGGAATATGGGAAACAACTTAAATCTTTGATAGCATGTGAAATGGAGGATAAGCAGAAAGAGAATGATAAGTGTTCATGGTGGGATAAGGTTAAGGAAAAAATAAAAGTTTTTAGTATAGGATATGCAAGGAAAAAGAGAGGTAGGATGAAAAGAGAAGAAAATGAGTTGAGGGCTAAATTGGATAAAGAAATGAGGAAGTGTGACAGTGAACCTAATTATAATATAGGAAAGTTTTTGGAATTAAAAGCACAATTGACTAAATATGAAATAGATAAGTGTAAGGGTGCAATTATAAGAAGTAAGGCAAAGTATGTTTTGGAGGGGGAGAAATGTACTTCATTTTTTCTTGGTTTAGAGAAGAATAAACAGAGGAGAACATATATTAGAGAGATCGAAAATATAAAGGGTGAAGTTGTCAATGATTATGTAGAGGTTTTAGAAACAGTGCAGAATTTTTATAAGGATTTATTTAAGAAAGGGGAGGTGGATGAGGGGTGTGTAAAGGAGATATTGGATAGTGTGGATGTGCAAATAAATGTAGAGGATAAACAAATGTGTGATGGGAAGATAACATTGACTGAAGTTAAAGATGCGATTAAGGGTTTACAAGTAAATAAGAGTCCTGGAGTAGATGGAATAATTGCAGAGTTTTATAAAATATATGCCAGTTTTTTAGCACCTATTTTATTGGAAGTTTATCAATATATGGAGGATAATGATAGTATTTCTGAATCTATGGTGACAGGACTGATAACGATTTTATATAAAAATAAGGGGAGTAAATTAAAATTGGAGAATTATAGGCCAATTAGTTTATTAAATTCGGATTATAAGATTTTAGCAAAGATACTGGCAAATAGAATGAAGCAAGTTTTAAATGATATTATAGCACCTACACAGAATTATAGTGTGCCTGGTAGAGATATTGCGGATACAATTAATACAATTAGAGATGTGATAAATAAAATGAATCATGATAAGATGGGAGGAATTGTTTTAAGCATAGATTTAAATAAAGCTTTTGATAGGGTGGAACATGATTTTATGTTTAGGGTAATGGATAAATATGGTTTTGGTAATAGAATAATAGGATGGATAAAATTATTATATAAGAAGGCAAAAAGTAGGGTGAAATGTAATGGGGTTTTAACCGATTCTTTTATTCTTGAGAGATCTGTGAGACAGGGGTGTCCTTTATCAGCTTTATTATTCGTTTTATCGGTAGAACCTTTAGCAGCATTTCTTAAAAGAGATAATCTTATAAATTGTGTAGAGACACCGCAAGGAGGTTTTAGTTTGATACATCAATACGCAGATGATACCACTATAACAGTTAGAGATGAGGGTAGTGTAAAAAGGGTGATGGAGTGTTTTAAAGTATATGGACAAGCATCGGGTGCAAAGGTTAACATGGAGAAGTCAGTAGTAATGTATATTGGGAAGATTAATGAGGGGAATTTTCCTTTTAAAGTGGTTAAAGATTATTTTAAGGTATTAGGAGTGTTTTTAGGGGTGAAAGAAATGGAAGCTAGGGATTTGACATGGAGTGGTGTAATGAATAAAGTTAGAAAGGTGGTAAATATGTGGAGGGGGAGGTCTTTGAAATTAAAAGGGAAAGTAATTGTCATAAATTCATTGTTGATGTCAATATTTATTTATGTAATGAATGTTTTGGATATGCCAGAATGGGTTTTATCTGAAATGAATAAAATTGTAGTTGATTTTTTATGGGAAGGGAAGGGGGTGAGAATAGCTTTTAAAACTTTGATTGCAGGTTATGAGGAGGGGGGTTTGAAGTTGGTAGATTTAAGTGTAAGGAAAACAGCAATTAGAGTAAAAATGGTACGGAAATATTTATTTGGTGAATTGGATTATGGGTGGAAAAGGTTTTTTAAAGAGTATTTGCAGGAGGTTGGGAGGATGGGGGACAATGGTTTATTGATGAGTATGAAGAAGGAAATGTTAGGTAATATACCTTTGTTTTACAGAGAAGTGTTTGAGGCTTGGGGGCGGTTTTTACCAAATATTTATTATGAATGTACCAGTTTAGAAAATATTTTAAATCAGCCGATATTTTTAAATCCAAAGATAAAGTGCAATAATATGATGTTGTTTTGTAAATATTTTATGAGGGCTGGGATGAGGCAGATAGGTGACATAGCATATGAGGTAATTCCTGGGTTTCTTCCATTTCAGGCTATATATGACAATGTGGTTGAAGTAGATGAAGAAATAAGTAAAACTACTGTGGAGAATATGTACAAGAAAATATTAGGATGTATTCCCGGGGAGTGGGTGATTTTAATAAACAAAGAGGTGGTCAAAAGATCTAGGGCTTTACCAGTTTTATATTATGAAAGTAATGGGGAGAAACATGATTTATCAGGGCTAAAAGTTAAAATGGTTTATAGAAAATGTATTTTAAAAGAGATAAAAAGTCCTGCTGCGGAGAAAGTGTGGTCTAGGGTGTTTCCAAACATGGATGTAAAATCAATATGGAAGAATGTAAATGTAAAATATAATTTTATAGAATGTGAAGACAATGATTTTAAATTGAAACATAATAGGATTTTTACAAATGTGGTTTTGCATCAAATAAATAGGGATATTAAAAGAGAATGCGATATTTGTGGTACGGGGGTGGAAAATTTGATGCACTTTTTTATTGAATGTAGTAGGTTGAAAGACTTTCACGAGTTTTTAAAAGGGCTTTTAGTAAAACATTGGGGAGAAGAGATTTTTACTGGGGTGGAGTGGAGGAGGTTGTTTCTTTTTGGTGTAAATGGGAAAAGTAAAGTTTTAAATTTTAATTTGGTGAATTTTATACTAAGTCATGCTAGATATGCGATAAGATTAAGAAGAAATTTAGGTCATTATGAAGGGAAAATTGTGAGTGTGGAAGGTTTTTTTAGGAGCATATTAGAGAGAGATATAGAGATAATATATAGATACGGTGGAGGAAATTTTGAAAAATTGTTTGTGTGGGGGAGTACTTTTATTGAAATTCTGTCAAATGGGAAACTTGTATTTCATTATTAAGTGGATTTAGTGGATGATTGTGTTTTTTAATAGGTTTTATTTTATTTATTTTTTATTTTTTGATTTTGTAAAAGGATGAATTGTTCATCCTTTTTTATTATTGATTGAATGTTGTAAATATTATGTGTTTTTTTCATAATAAAAGATAAAAAAAAAAAAAAAAAAAAATACGCCCGATCTCGTCCGATCTCGGAAGCTAAGCAGGGTCGGGCCTGGTTAGTACTTGGATGGGAGACCGCCTGGGAATACCAGGTGCTGTAAGCTTTTTGCTCCAGTAGAGGGTTCTCTTGTGTCATGCGTGGAGCAACTGCCTTTTATTTATCGCCCTAATAATATCATGTCTTTTATTGGACTAAATGCAGTTTGTTAGTGCTTCCCTGCCCTGCCCTGATCAAATCAAATAATGGACAGTGCGTTTCCCTCAAAATGTAGGAAGTACATTCAGCATTTGTTTTTAGGCTAGGAGACTGTCAATGTCTGTAGTCCGTTAGGGCCCTGTAAAATCCCTTCAATGTTTTGCCTGATCCCCCCCCCCCCCCCCCCCCCAAATTCCCCCAAATTCCCCCTTTTCTCCATTTACTTTTCCCCGTTCGTCCCTGTTTCTGCAGGTTTTCGCTCTCAAAATAAACCTTTTTTATTAATAGAAAAACAACACGATTGGATGTCCATGACAATGTTTAAACCCTATCAGGAGACCACTTTTGTAGTTACCCTTAAACGCAAGTGTGCGCCAGGAAGAGACCTTAGTTTGGTTAAGCGGTGTTGCTGTAGCGCTCGTGTTATTGCGGAGTTTGCAAAACAAATGGCCACTGGATTGATGCAAATAATCATGATATAATTCTTCCAGGCTGGCATAGGCTACTTTGCAGTTAACTTTTAATTGAGAAGGTTTTGGGGGAAGCCTTTCCTTTTCTACCAGAAGAAGGTTATATCATTAGCCTCATAAGCTAACGGCTACACAAAGTGTAGACATGCGCGCGCTCCGCACGCATGCGCACAGAAACTGGGCAGTCCTGTGCCGTTTCTGAAAGTTGCGTGGAAATACGAATCACTGATGCATTTTGTTCATGTCTTATGATTCACTTGGGCAAATGAATGCATTTTCTAACAAGTTGAAGGGATTTAGTTGACTTCCTCCTTAGTTCAAAATTTTTTGAATAATGTTGAATTCCTGTTTGAATGTCTGGATTCCGTGCCGTATTTTATAGGGCCCTAGTCCATGAAGTTGTCATAAGTGTCAACATAGGATATGCCCCCCCCCCCAAGAGTGAAATATATGGCCTGGAAATGTAAGCAAGGTTTGAGCTTTTTCAGTGTGTTGAGTCACAACGTGGACATTCCTCTGTCTCCCGATGAGTGAGCGACACATTGCCTTTATATAGTGTACCAAGAGTTTGCCCTTCGCTTACGGCCATACCAGCCTGAATACGCCCCTTTTTGGAAGTTTCAGGAAGTGAGTGAGCAGCAGGTGTTGGATTGTTTGTGAATTGTTTGTAGAGAGAAAATCGTTTTTGGTTTTGCTGGTTTATATACTTTAAGTTTGGAAGTTTGTGTGGGGAGTGTAGCTTATTTTCTTTGTAAATATTTGCGTTTTTATCCCCCAACGGCGTGAGCTGTTTGGGGGATTCTAAGTAAAATAATTGGACGGATACAATGGCTTCGACATCAAAAATAACAACAACAATGAGAATGGACAACGGAGAAAAAAGAGCGTCGAATGAAGAGTTGAGGAGAAGAAAATATGAGAAAGAATTGACGGTGAACGTGGAAGTTATTGGAGAAGAAAAAATAACAACGATGGAATTGCTGAGAGGAATAAAAGAAGTATGTGGAATGATATTGGGATGTAGAATGAAGGACAGAAATAAGTACGAAATAACCATGTCACACGCGAAAGGAAAAGAAAGACTACTAGACGGGCTAAAAATAAAGAGCTGCCAAATAATGGCGAAAGAACTGGGAAATGATGAACTTGTGGTGTCCTTTTTGAACATGCCGGCATATATTACGGATGAGGAAATACATGACAAATTACAAGGATGGAATGTGAACGCAACAACACCAATCAAGAGGAGGATGTGGCCAGGAACGGACATTGTGGACGGGACGAGATTTTGTAAGGTGAAGTTTACGGACAGTGTGCAATCATTACCTTACTCAACCAAATTCAACACTGTAGAAGGATTTGAATATTTCCGAGTGATCCACGATAACCAAGTGAAGGTATGTAGACTATGTATTCAACCGGGACACATACTCAAAGAATGTCCAGAATTTGTATGTCATAAATGTGGTGAACAAGGACATTATGCCAGAGAATGTTCGAACATCGGTGATATGTGTAGAAGGTGTGACAGACCTAAGGACAGATGTAAATGTAAGAAGGAAAAGGATGTCTTATTTCTGCAAACACTGGACCTCATTACTGAAGAAGAGGTTGAGAGGAGTGAGACTATGGAGGGGGAGGAAGAGAGTGATATGGAAAGTGTGTCGCAGGTGATTCCAGAGACAGCTATAGATATGCTTGGAGAGTATGTAATGCCTTCTGGCAGTACTCGAGACGCAGTCTTGGTCTCTGCTGCTGACAAGGTGGAGCAGCAGCACATGATTGGTGAATTGGATACACAGGTAGAGATGGTGCAGGGTGCTTCTCAGGTGCCTGAACCAGCTTTAAACCTGTGTGAAAATGAAACCAAGGAGAGGGCTGGGTCCACTGGAGTTGATGGCACTGTTAAAGAATGTTTTACAAAAGGCTTGGATGTTGCTCCCCTTACAAGTACAAGTCAGGAGTCAGACGAAGAAATAGATATTGAGGATTTTCAGCGGTTTGCTAGAAATAAGAGAGCATTAGTGAAAGCTAAGGAGGTGACGGGATCTGGAAAAAAGAAAAAGTCTATTTTGAAATGACATGTTTGTTTTTGGCTATATTTCTGCATATATTAACAATGATTAGAGTTGCATCACTAAATGGCAACAGTTTAAGAAATATGAACAAATTGGAGCAGGTTTTGGTGTCTGTTGAAACGGACATGTGGTGTTTTCAAGAGACTAATTGGACGGACGCCAAAATGCTGGAAATTAAGAGCAAATGGTCTGAGCTCATTTTTTGTAGTCACGGAAGTGATAAAACATGTGGAGTGGCTATTTTGGTAAAAAATGATGTGGTTAAAAATGTCAAGCAGGTATATGCAGATAATCAGGGAAGAATTATTGTTATTGAGTTTGAAGTGCAAAATGTCATTTTTCGTCTAATTAATGTTTATGCTTCGAATATTGAAGCGGAAAGGAGAGATATGTTTAATAACCTAAGAACACTGTGTTCAGAGAACTGTATACTAGTAGGAGATTTTAACGTGAAGTGTACTAGAATGGATGTCTCGAGATGTGATAGTTTCAGACATGATTCGTCTAGAAATGCTTTACGGGAATTAATGAATAAGGAAAATCTTGTAGATATATGGAGGGCTGAAAATGTAAATAGAAGAGAGTTTTCGAGAAGGCAGGTGGTGTTAAATGAACTAAAACAAAGTAGAATTGATTTATGTTTAGCAAAGGTAGATGTGGTACAGCAGGTTCAGAAGATGACATATAATTTTACAGCATACAGTGATCATGCAGTAATGTCATTTCAGATAGGTTTTGCTGTGGAGATGAGGGGGGGAGGTGTCTGGTGTTTAAATGCCAGTCTGTTAAAGGAAGAAAGTTATATAAAGGAAATTGTTGAATGTATCGAGGATGAAATGTCTAATGTACTGTTAAAAGAGAATGTGTGTTTATGGTGGGAGGAAGTGAAAGTTAAAGTAAAAAACAGGAGTATTAGGTACTCTAAAAATCGTAACCGTTTAGATAAGCAGAAAGAAAAAATGCTTAGAAATAGGATGTTACATGAACTTGAAAAGGCTGATGCTGATCCAGACTATGATGTTGTGAACTATTTGAAAATCCATGCAGAGCTAGGGTTTTATGAAAAAAAGAAATGTTTAGGGGCTATTGTTAGGAGTAAGGCACAGTACGCCTTGGAGGGAGAGAAATGTACTTCCTTTTTTCTGGGGCTTGAAAAACGAAAGAAATTTAAGAGTTATATTGTAGAATTAGAAAATGAAAAAGGTGTAAAGGTAAATGATTTTGTTGACATCTTAGATTCAGTTGAATCCTTTTACAGAAATCTTTATAAAAAGAATGATGTGGACAAAGTGTGTGTTGCAAAAGTGTTGGAGAAAATCAGTGCCAAAGTATCTCAGGCAGATAGAATGATGTGTGATGAAGATATTTCAATTGTGGAAATCAAGAAAGCAATTGAGAACACTCAAGGAAATAAAAGTCCAGGTTTGGATGGTTTAACAAATGAATTCTATAAAGCTTTTGTGGATATTTTGGCACCCATTTTATTGAAGGTTTTTCAGTATATGGAAGAGAATAAGGAAATCCCTGAGTCTATGTCAATTGGTATGTTAACCATCTTGTTTAAAAATAGAGGCAGTAGGTTAAAGTTAGAAAATTATAGGCCTATTAGTCTTCTGAATTCAGATTATAAAATACTGACTAAAGTTTTGGCTAATAGGATGAAAATGGTGATTGGAAGTATTATTACATCAACACAAGCCTACGGAATACCCGGAAGAGATGTTGCCGATGTAATTTGTACAATTAGAGATGTTGTTAATCAAATGAAAAATGAAGGTGGTATAGTTTTAAGTTTAGATTTTAAGAAAGCTTTTGATAAAGTGGAACATAGTTTTCTACTACAGACTTTGGAGAGGTTTGGTTTTGGGCCAAAATTTGTATCTTGGATTAACTTGTTGTATAGTGGAGCAAAAAGTTGTGTTAAATGTAACGGAGTGTTAACAGATACTTTCCCTATAGAGAGGTCAGTAAGGCAGGGTTGTCCTTTGTCAGCTCTGTTGTACAGTGTTTCTACAGGAACCTTTAGCTGTTTTAATACTTGGAGACAAAGAGGTGAGGGGTGTGGGAATCCCAGGTGGTGGTGTCAGTGTTATACATCAGTACGCTGATGACACTACTTTTACTGTGAAGGATGTAGGTAGCATTGAAAGCATTATGAAAATCATAGATATCTATTGTAAGGCATCGGGGGCTGAAGTTAATATAGAGAAGACGGAAATTATGTTCTTTGGGGATATCAATGCAAATAAGTGTGAGATTCCATTTAAGGTAGCTAAGGATTTTATGAAGGTGCTGGGAGTACATATTGGTGTAGAGGAGAAAGAGGCAAGGGATATAACTTGGACAGGGATCCTCAATAAAATCAAGCAAACTTTGAATTTCTGGAAAAATAGAAAATTAAAGTTAAAAGGTAAAATAATTGTAGTAAATGCTTTGGTATCATCTAAACTTGTGTATGTTTTGGGAGTTCTAGACATGCCAGAGTGGGTTCTAAATGAATTGAATAATGTGGTGTCTAATTTTATATGGGATGGTAAAGGTGTTAGAATTGCGCAGAAAACATTGATAGCAGACTATGATGATGGAGGTTTAAAACTTGTAGATTTGGATGTTAAAAGAAAAGCTATTAGGATAAAAATAGTAAAGAAATATTTGTATGACAGCTTAGATTATGGCTGGAAACATTTTTTCAAAGTCTATTTAGATGAGAGTGGTGGATGTGAAGATAATGGTTTGTTGATGGGTCTTAAAAGGAAAATGTGTGAAAAGGTACCAGATTTTTATAAAGAAGTGTTAAATGCATGGGCAGAGTTGTTGCCTAATGTGTATTATGAGTGTGGGCATATTGACCTAATTATGAATCATCCTGTTTTTCTGAATGAGAAACTTAAGTACAAAGAAAAGGTGTTATATAGTGAAGTATTCATGAGTGCAGGTCTTAGACAAATAAAAGATTACACATATGAGGTAATTCCAGGTTTTTTTCCTGAGGAAGCTATTTTTGATACCATCCATGAATGGGATGTAGAGGTGGGTAGGGGAACAGTGAGAAATATGTATGAGAAGATAAAAGAAAGTATACCAAGTAAATGGGTGGATTTAATAAATAGTGAAGTTGTTAGGGAAGATTTATTTGTCTTTCCAAATTTGTTTATTGGTAACAGTAAGGAGAAGGCTCATTTATCTAGTATCCCAGTGAAAAGATTCTATAAAATAATGGTAGAGAAAAATGTGAAAAGGCCAGCTGCGGAGAAAGTTTGGAAAGGAATTTTTCCGACTTTGGACGTAAAAAAGATATGGAAAACTTTAAATGTAAAATATAATAGTATGGAATGTGAAAGTAACGATTTTAAAATAAGGCATAATCGTATATATACAAAAGTGGTTTTACATCAAATCAATAGGGAAATAAATAGAGAATGTGACTTATGTGGTGAGTCACCGGAAAATTTAATGCATTTGTTTGTGGAATGTAAGGAGTTAAAAGATTTATTTTGTAAAGTAAAGGGAATGATTCATAGAAACTGGGGGGGTGATATTTTGAAAAAATATGTGTGGGATGAATTGGTGTTATTTGGCGTGTCTGGTAAATGTGAGGGTGTTAATGTGGGTTTGTTGAATGTTGTTTTGAGTTTCTTGAGGTATGCTATTTTTTGTAGGAGGAATTATGCTTTTTTTGAGGGGAAGAAGGTAAGGGTGTGGGATATTTTTGTAGTATTGTTAAAGAAGCATATAGATATGTTTTATTGTTATGGAAAGGAATGTTTTGATGAAGCTTTTGTGGAGGGGAGTGGGTTGATTTCAAACGTGGATGGTGGAAGAATCACTTATAATTTTTGAAAGTATTGGTATGTTTATTAATTTATTGGTTTTCATAGTTGTTCGGAGAGTTGATTTCAACATGCCTGTTTTGTGAGATTGGAATTTATGTTAGGCTTTTATTAGTTTTTGTTGTATTTTATTTATTTGAGTTCTTTGATTTGATAGGGGGTGAATTGTTCACCTGCCTATGTTAGTCTCGGTTTTTGTGTATTGTACATTTGATAAAATATTGTAATTGAAACTTTTTTATAATAAAAAAAAAAAAAAAAAAAAAAATACGCCCGATCTCGTCCGATCTCGGAAGCTAAGCAGGGTCGGGCCTGGTTAGTACTTGGATGGGAGACCGCCTGGGAATACCAGGTGCTGTAAGCTTTTTGCTCCAGTAGAGGGTTCTCTTGTGTCATGCGTGGAGCAACTGCCTTTTATTTATCGCCCTAATAATATCATGTCTTTTATTGGACTAAATGCAGTTTGTTAGTGCTTCCCTGCCCTGCCCTGATCAAATCAAATAATGGACAGTGCGTTTCCCTCAAAATGTAGGAAGTACATTCAGCATTTGTTTTTAGGCTAGGAGACTGTCAATGTCTGTAGTCCGTTAGGGCCCTGTAAAATCCCTTCAATGTTTTGCCTGATCCCCCCCCCCCCCCCCCCCCCCCCAAATTCCCCCTTTTCTCCATTTACTTTTCCCCGTTCGTCCCTGTTTCTGCAGGTTTTCGCTCTCAAAATAAACCTTTTTTATTAATATAAAAACAACACGATTGGATGTCCATGACAATGTTTAAACCCTATCAGGAGACCACTTTTGTAGTTACCCTTAAACGCAAGTGTGCGCCAGGAAGAGACCTTAGTTTGGTTAAGCGGTGTTGCTGTAGCGCTCGTGTTGTAGCGCTCGTGTTATTGCGGAGTTTGCAAAACAAATGGCCACTGGATTGATGCAAATAATCATGATATAATTCTGCCAGGCTGGCATAGGCTACTTTGCAGTTAACTTTTAATTGAGAAGGTTTTGGGGGAAGCCTTTCCTTTTCTACCAGAAGAAGGTTATATCATTAGCCTCATAAGCTAACGGCTACACAAAGTGTAGACATGCGCGCGCTCCGCACGCATGCGCACAGAAACTGGGCAGTCCTGTGCCGTTTCTGAAAGTTGCGTAGAAATACGAATCACTGATGCATTTTGTTCATGTCTTATGATTCACTTGGGCAAATGAATGCATTTTCTAACAAGTTGAAGGGATTTAGTTGACTTCCTCCTTAGTTCAAAACATTTTTGAATAATGTTGAATTTCTGTTTGAATGTCTGGATTCCGTGCCGTATTTTATAGGGCCCTAGTCCATGAAGTTGTCATAAGTGTCAACATAGGATATGCCCCCCCCCCCCCAAGAGTGAAATATATGGCCTGGAAATGTAAGCAAGGTTTGAGCTTTTTCAGTGTGTTGAGTCACAACGTGGACATTCCTCTGTCTCCCGATGAGTGAGCGACACATTGCCTTTATATAGTGTACCAAGAGTTTGCCCTTCGCTTACGGCCATACCAGCCTGAATACGCCCGATCTCGTCCGATCTCGGAAGCTAAGCAGGGTCGGGCCTGGTTAGTACTTGGATGGGAGACCGCCTGGGAATACCAGGTGCTGTAAGCTTTTTGCTCCAGTAGAGGGTTCTCTTGTGTCATGCGTGGAGCAACTGCCTTTTATTTATCGCCCTAATAATATCATGTCTTTTATTGGACTAAATGCAGTTTGTTAGTGCTTCCCTGCCCTGCCCTGATCAAATCAAATAATGGACAGTGCGTTTCCCTCAAAATGTAGGAAGTACATTCAGCATTTGTTTTTAGGCTAGGAGACTGTCAATGTCTGTAGTCCGTTAGGGCCCTGTAAAATCCCTTCAATGTTTTGCCTGATCCCCCCCCCCCCCCCCCCAAATTCCCCCTTTTCTCCATTTACTTTTCCCCGTTCGTCCCTGTTTCTGCAGGTTTTCGCTCTCAAAATAAACCTTTTTTATTAATATAAAAACAACACGATTGGATGTCCATGACAATGTTTAAACCCTATCAGGAGACCACTTTTGTAGTTACCCTTAAACGCAAGTGTGCGCCAGGAAGAGACCTTAGTTTGGTTAAGCGGTGTTGCTGTAGCGCTCGTGTTATTGCGGAGTTTGCAAAACAAATGGCCACTGGATTGATGCAAATAATCATGATATAATTCTTCCAGGCTGGCATAGGCTACTTTGCAGTTAACTTTTAATTGAGAAGGTTTTGGGGGAAGCCTTTCCTTTTCTACCAGAAGAAGGTTATATCATTAGCCTCATAAGCTAACGGCTACACAAAGTGTAGACATGCGCGCGCTCCGCACGCATGCGCACAGAAACTGGGCAGTCCTGTGCCGTTTCTGAAAGTTGCGTGGAAATACGAATCACTGATGCATTTTGTTCATGTCTTATGATTCACTTGGGCAAATGAATGCATTTTCTAACAAGTTGAAGGGATTTAGTTGACTTCCTCCTTAGTTCAAAATTTTTGAATAATGTTGAATTCCTGTTTGAATGTCTGGATTCCGTGCCGTATTTTATAGGGCCCTAGTCCATGAAGTTGTCATAAGTGTCAACATAGGATATGCCCCCCCCCCCCCAAGAGTGAAATATATGGCCTGGAAATGTAAGCAAGGTTTGAGCTTTTTCAGTGTGTTGAGTCACAACGTGGACATTCCTCTGTCTCCCGATGAGTGAGCGACACATTGCCTTTATATAGTGTACCAAGAGTTTGCCCTTCGCTTACGGCCATACCAGCCTGAATACGCCCGATCTCGTCCGATCTCGGAAGCTAAGCAGGGTCGGGCCTGGTTAGTACTTGGATGGGAGACCGCCTGGGAATACCAGGTGCTGTAAGCTTTTTGCTCCAGTAGAGGGTTCTCTTGTGTCATGCGTGGAGCAACTGCCTTTTATTTATCGCCCTAATAATATCATGTCTTTTATTGGACTAAATGCAGTTTGTTAGTGCTTCCCTGCCCTGCCCTGATCAAATCAAATAATGGACAGTGCGTTTCCCTCAAAATGTAGGAAGTACATTCAGCATTTGTTTTTAGGCTAGGAGACTGTCAATGTCTGTAGTCCGTTAGGGCCCTGTAAAATCCCTTCAATGTTTTGCCTGATCCCCCCCCCCCCCCCAAATTCCCCCTTTTCTCCATTTACTTTTCCCCGTTCGTCCCTGTTTCTGCAGGTTTTCGCTCTCAAAATAAACCTTTTTTATTAATATAAAAACAACACGATTGGATGTCCATGACAATGTTTAAACCCTATCAGGAGACCACTTTTGTAGTTACCCTTAAACGCAAGTGTGCGCCAGGAAGAGACCTTAGTTTGGTTAAGCGGTGTTGCTGTAGCGCTCGTGTTGTAGCGCTCGTGTTATTGCGGAGTTTGCAAAACAAATGGCCACTGGATTGATGCAAATAATCATGATATAATTCTGCCAGGCTGGCATAGGCTACTTTGCAGTTAACTTTTAATTGAGAAGGTTTTGGGGGAAGCCTTTCCTTTTCTACCAGAAGAAGGTTATATCATTAGCCTCATAAGCTAACGGCTACACAAAGTGTAGACATGCGCGCGCTCCGCACGCATGCGCACAGAAACTGGGCAGTCCTGTGCCGTTTCTGAAAGTTGCGTAGAAATACGAATCACTGATGCATTTTGTTCATGTCTTATGATTCACTTGGGCAAATGAATGCATTTTCTAACAAGTTGAAGGGATTTAGTTGACTTCCTCCTTAGTTCAAAACATTTTTGAATAATGTTGAATTTCTGTTTGAATGTCTGGATTCCGTGCCGTATTTTATAGGGCCCTAGTCCATGAAGTTGTCATAAGTGTCAACATAGGATATGCCCCCCCCCCCCCAAGAGTGAAATATATGGCCTGGAAATGTAAGCAAGGTTTGAGCTTTTTCAGTGTGTTGAGTCACAACGTGGACATTCCTCTGTCTCCCGATGAGTGAGCGACACATTGCCTTTATATAGTGTACCAAGAGTTTGCCCTTCGCTTACGGCCATACCAGCCTGAATACGCCCGATCTCGTCCGATCTCGGAAGCTAAGCAGGGTCGGGCCTGGTTAGTACTTGGATGGGAGACCGCCTGGGAATACCAGGTGCTGTAAGCTTTTTGCTCCAGTAGAGGGTTCTCTTGTGTCATGCGTGGAGCAACTGCCTTTTATTTATCGCCCTAATAATATCATGTCTTTTATTGGACTAAATGCAGTTTGTTAGTGCTTCCCTGCCCTGCCCTGATCAAATCAAATAATGGACAGTGCGTTTCCCTCAAAATGTAGGAAGTACATTCAGCATTTGTTTTTAGGCTAGGAGACTGTCAATGTCTGTAGTCCGTTAGGGCCCTGTAAAATCCCTTCAATGTTTTGCCTGATCCGCCCCCCCCCCCCCCCCCCAAATTCCCCCTTTTCTCCATTTACTTTTCCCCGTTCGTCCCTGTTTCTGCAGGTTTTCGCTCTCAAAATAAACCTTTTTTATTAATATAAAAACAACACGATTGGATGTCCATGACAATGTTTAAACCCTATCAGGAGACCACTTTTGTAGTTACCCTTAAACGCAAGTGTGCGCCAGGAAGAGACCTTAGTTTGGTTAAGCGGTGTTGCTGTAGCGCTCGTGTTGTAGCGCTCGTGTTATTGCGGAGTTTGCAAAACAAATGGCCACTGGATTGATGCAAATAATCATGATATAATTCTGCCAGGCTGGCATAGGCTACTTTGCAGTTAACTTTTAATTGAGAAGGTTTTGGGGGAAGCCTTTCCTTTTCTACCAGAAGAAGGTTATATCATTAGCCTCATAAGCTAACGGCTACACAAAGTGTAGACATGCGCGCGCTCCGCACGCATGCGCACAGAAACTGGGCAGTCCTGTGCCGTTTCTGAAAGTTGCGTAGAAATACGAATCACTGATGCATTTTGTTCATGTCTTATGATTCACTTGGGCAAATGAATGCATTTTCTAACAAGTTGAAGGGATTTAGTTGACTTCCTCCTTAGTTCAAAACATTTTTGAATAATGTTGAATTTCTGTTTGAATGTCTGGATTCCGTGCCGTATTTTATAGGGCCCTAGTCCATGAAGTTGTCATAAGTGTCAACATAGGATATGCCCCCCCCCCCCCAAGAGTGAAATATATGGCCTGGAAATGTAAGCAAGGTTTGAGCTTTTTCAGTGTGTTGAGTCACAACGTGGACATTCCTCTGTCTCCCGATGAGTGAGCGACACATTGCCTTTATATAGTGTACCAAGAGTTTGCCCTTCGCTTACGGCCATACCAGCCTGAATACGCCCCTTTTTGGAAGTTTCAGGAAGTGAGTGAGCAGCAGGTGTTGGATTGTTTGTGAATTGTTTGTAGAGAGAAAATCGTTTTTGGTTTTGCTGGTTTATATACTTTAAGTTTGGAAGTTTGTGTGGGGAGTGTAGCTTATTTTCTTTGTAAATATTTGCGTTTTTATCCCCCAACGGCGTGAGCTGTCTGGGGGATTCTAAGTAAAATAATTGGACGGATACAATGGCTTCGACATCAAGAATAACAACAACAATGAGAATGGACAACGGAGAAAAAAGAGCGTCGAATGAAGAGTTGAGGAGAAGAAAATATGAGAAAGAATTGACGGTGAACGTGGAAGTTATTGGAGAAGAAAAAATAACAACGATGGAATTGCTGAGAGGAATAAAAGAAGTATGTGGAATGATATTGGGATGTAGAATGAAGGACAGAAATAAGTACGAAATAACCATGTCACACGCGAAAGGAAAAGAAAGACTACTAGACGGGCTAAAAATAAAGAGCTGCCAAATAATGGCGAAAGAACTGGGAAATGATGAACTTGTGGTGTCCTTTTTGAACATGCCGGCATATATTAAGGATGAGGAAATACATGACAAATTACAAGGATGGAATGTGAACGCAACAACACCAATCAAGAGGAGGATGTGGCCAGGAACGGACATTGTGGACGGGACGAGATTTTGTAAGGTGAAGTTTACGGACAGTGTGCAATCATTACCTTACTCAACCAAATTCAACACTGTAGAAGGATTTGAATATTTCCGAGTGATCCACGATAACCAAGTGAAGGTATGTAGACTATGTATTCAACCGGGACACATACTCAAAGAATGTCCAGAATTTGTATGTCATAAATGTGGTGAACAAGGACATTATGCCAGAGAATGTTCGAACATCGGTGATATGTGTAGAAGGTGTGACAGACCTAAGGACAGATGTAAATGTAAGAAGGAAAAGGATGTCTTATTTCTGCAAACACTGGACCTCATTACTGAAGAAGAGGTTGAGAGGAGTGAGACTATGGAGGGGGAGGAAGAGAGTGATATGGAAAGTGTGTCGCAGGTGATTCCAGAGACAGCTATAGATATGCTTGGAGAGTATGTAATGCCTTCTGGCAGTACTCGAGACGCAGTCTTGGTCTCTGCTGCTGACAAGGTGGAGCAGCAGCACATGATTGGTAAATTGGATACACAGGTAGAGATGGTGCAGGGTGCTTCTCAGGTGCCTGAACCAGCTTTAAACCTGTGTGAAAATGAAACCAAGGAGAGGGCTGGGTCCACTGGAGTTGATGGCACTGTTAAAGAATGTTTTACAAAAGGCTTGGATGTTGCTCCCCTTACAAGTACAAGTCAGGAGTCAGACGAAGAAATAGATATTGAGGATTTTCAGCGGTTTGCTAGAAATAAGAGAGCATTAGTGAAAGCTAAGGAGGTGACGGGATCTGGAAAAAAGAAAAAGTCTATTTTGAAATGACATGTTTGTTTTTGGCTATATTTCTGCATATATTAACAATGATTAGAGTTGCATCACTAAATGGCAACAGTTTAAGAAATATGAACAAATTGGAGCAGGTTTTGGTGTCTGTTGAAACGGACATGTGGTGTTTTCAAGAGACTAATTGGACGGACGCCAAAATGCTGGAAATTAAGAGCAAATGGTCTGAGCTCATTTTTTGTAGTCACGGAAGTGATAAAACATGTGGAGTGGCTATTTTGGTAAAAAATGATGTGGTTAAAAATGTCAAGCAGGTATATGCAGATAATCAGGGAAGAATTATTGTTATTGAGTTTGAAGTGCAAAATGTCATTTTTCGTCTAATTAATGTTTATGCTTCGAATATTGAAGCGGAAAGGAGAGATATGTTTAATAACCTAAGAACACTGTGTTCAGAGAACTGTATACTAGTAGGAGATTTTAACGTGAAGTGTACTAGAATGGATGTCTCGAGATGTGATAGTTTCAGACATGATTCGTCTAGAAATGCTTTACGGGAATTAATGAATAAGGAAAATCTTGTAGATATATGGAGGGCTGAAAATGTAAATAGAAGAGAGTTTTCGAGAAGGCAGGTGGTGTTAAATGAACTAAAACAAAGTAGAATTGATTTATGTTTAGCAAAGGTAGATGTGGTACAGCAGGTTCAGAAGATGACATATAATTTTACAGCATACAGTGATCATGCAGTAATGTCATTTCAGATAGGTTTTGCTGTGGAGATGAGGGGGGGAGGTGTCTGGTGTTTAAATGCCAGTCTGTTAAAGGAAGAAAGTTATAAAAAGGAAATTGTTGAATGTATCGAGGATGAAATGTCTAATGTACTGTTAAAAGAGAATGTGTGTTTATGGTGGGAGGAAGTGAAAGTTAAAGTAAAAAACAGGAGTATTAGGTACTCTAAAAATCGTAACCGTTTAGATAAGCAGAAAGAAAAAATGCTTAGAAATAGGATGTTACATGAACTTGAAAAGGCTGATGCTGATCCAGACTATGATGTTGTGAACTATTTGAAAATCCATGCAGAGCTAGGGTTTTATGAAAAAAAGAAATGTTTAGGGGCTATTGTTAGGAGTAAGGCACAGTACGCCTTGGAGGGAGAGAAATGTACTTCCTTTTTTCTGGGGCTTGAAAAACGAAAGAAATTTAAGAGTTATATTGTAGAATTAGAAAATGAAAAAGGTGTAAAGGTAAATGATTTTGTTGACATCTTAGATTCAGTTGAATCCTTTTACAGAAATCTTTATAAAAAGAATGATGTGGACAAAGTGTGTGTTGCAAAAGTGTTGGAGAAAATCAGTGCCAAAGTATCTCAGGCAGATAGAATGATGTGTGATGAAGATATTTCAATTGTGGAAATCAAGAAAGCAATTGAGAACACTCAAGGAAATAAAAGTCCAGGTTTGGATGGTTTAACAAATGAATTCTATAAAGCGTTTGTGGATATTTTGGCACCCATTTTATTGAAGGTTTTTCAGTATATGGAAGAGAATAAGGAAATCCCTGAGTCTATGTCAATTGGTATGTTAACCATCTTGTTTAAAAATAGAGGCAGTAGGTTAAAGTTAGAAAATTATAGGCCTATTAGTCTTCTGAATTCAGATTATAAAATACTGACTAAAGTTTTGGCTAATAGGATGAAAATGGTGATTGGAAGTATTATTACATCAACACAAGCCTACGGAATACCCGGAAGAGATGTTGCCGATGTAATTTGTACAATTAGAGATGTTGTTAATCAAATAAAAAATGAAGGTGGTATAGTTTTAAGTTTAGATTTTAAGAAAGCTTTTGATAAAGTGGAACATAGTTTTCTACTACAGACTTTGGAGAGGTTTGGTTTTGGGCCAAAATTTGTATCTTGGATTAACTTGTTGTATAGTGGAGCAAAAAGTTGTGTTAAATGTAACGGAGTGTTAACAGATACTTTCCCTATAGAGAGGTCAGTAAGGCAGGGTTGTCCTTTGTCAGCTCTGTTGTACAGTGTTTCTACGGAACCTTTAGCTGTTTTAATACTTGGAGACAAAGAGGTGAGGGGTGTTGGAATCCCAGGTGGTGGTGTCAGTGTTATACATCAGTACGCTGATGACACTACTTTTACTGTGAAGGATGTAGGTAGCATTGAAAGCATTATGAAAATCATAGATATCTATTGTAAGGCATCGGGGGCTGAAGTTAATATAGAGAAGACGGAAATTATGTTGTTTGGGGATATCAATGCAAATAAGTGTGAGATTCCATTTAAGGTAGCTAAGGATTTTATGAAGGTGCTGGGAGTACATATTGGTGTAGAGGAGAAAGAGGCAAGGGATATAACTTGGATAGGGATCCTCAATAAAATCAAGCAAACTTTGAATTTCTGGAAAAATAGAAAATTAAAGTTAAAAGGTAAAATAATTGTAGTAAATGCTTTGGTATCATCTAAACTTGTGTATGTTTTGGGAGTTCTAGACATGCCAGAGTGGGTTCTAAATGAATTGAATAATGTGGTGTCTAATTTTATATGGGATGGTAAAGGTGTTAGAATTGCGCAGAAAACATTGATAGCAGACTATGATGATGGAGGTTTAAAACTTGTAGATTTTGATGTTAAAAGAAAAGCTATTAGGATAAAAATAGTAAAGAAATATTTGTATGACAGCTTAGATTATGGCTGGAAACATTTTTTCAAAGTCTATTTAGATGAGAGTGGTGGATGTGAAGATAATGGTTTGTTGATGGGTCTTAAAAGGAAAATGTGTGAAAAGGTACCAGATTTTTATAAAGAAGTGTTAAATGCATGGGCAGAGTTGTTGCCTAATGTGTATTATGAGTGTGGGCATATTGACCTAATTATGAATCATCCTGTTTTTCTGAATGAGAAACTTAAGTACAAAGAAAAGGTGTTATATAGTGAAGTATTCATGAGTGCAGGTCTTAGACAAATAAAAGATTACACATATGAGGTAATTCCAGGTTTTTTTCCTGAGGAAGCTATTTTTGATACCATCCATGAATGGGATGTAGAGGTGGGTAGGGGAACAGTGAGAAATATGTATGAGAAGATAAAAGACAGTATACCAAGTAAATGGGTGGATTTAATAAATAGTGAAGTTGTTAGGGAAGATTTATTTGTCTTTCCAAATTTGTTTATTGGTAACAGTAAGGAGAAGGCTCATTTATCTAGTATCCCAGTGAAAAGATTCTATAAAATAATGGTAGAGAAAAATGTGAAAAGGCCAGCTGCGGAGAAAGTTTGGAAAGGAATTTTTCCGACTTTGGACGTAAAAAAGATATGGAAAACTTTAAATGTAAAATATAATAGTATGGAATGTGAAAGTAACGATTTTAAAATAAGGCATAATCGTATATATACAAAAGTGGTTTTACATCAAATCAATAGGGAAATAAATAGAGAATGTGACTTATGTGGCGAGTCACCGGAAAATTTAATGCATTTGTTTGTGGAATGTAAGGAGTTAAAAGATTTATTTTGTAAAGTAAAGGGAATGATTCATAGAAACTGGGGGGGTGATATTTTGAAAAAATATGTGTGGGATGAATTGGTGTTATTTGGCGTGTCTGGTAAATGTGAGGGTGTTAATGTGGGTTTGTTGAATGTTGTTTTGAGTTTCTTGAGGTATGCTATTTTTTGTAGGAGGAATTATGCTTTTTTTGAGGGGAAGAAGGTAAGGGTGTGGGATATTTTTGTAGTATTGTTAAAGAAGCATATAGATATGTTTTATTGTTATGGAAAGGAATGTTTTGATGAAGCTTTTGTGGAGGGGAGTGGGTTGATTTCAAACGTGGATGGTGGAAGAATCACTTATAATTTTTGAAAGTATTGGTATGTTTATTAATTTATTGGTTTTCATAGTTGTTCGGGAGTTGATTTCAACATGCCTGTTTTTGTGAGATTGGAATTTATGTTAGGCTTTTATTAGTTTTTGTTGTATTTTATTTATTTGAGTTCTTTGATTTGATAGGGGGTGAATTGTTCACCTGCCTATGTTAGTCTCGGTTTTTGTGTATTGTACATTTGATAAAATATTGTAATTGAAACTTTTTTATAATAAAAAAAAAAAAAAAAAAAAATACGCCCGATCTCGTCCGATCTCGGAAGCTAAGCAGGGTCGGGCCTGGTTAGTACTTGGATGGGAGACCGCCTGGGAATACCAGGTGCTGTAAGCTTTTTGCTCCAGTAGAGGGTTCTCTTGTGTCATGCGTGGAGCAACTGCCTTTTATTTATCGCCCTAATAATATCATGTCTTTTATTGGACTAAATGCAGTTTGTTAGTGCTTCCCTGCCCTGCCCTGATCAAATCAAATAATGGACAGTGCGTTTCCCTCAAAATGTAGGAAGTACATTCAGCATTTGTTTTTAGGCTAGGAGACTGTCAATGTCTGTAGTCCGTTAGGGCCCTGTAAAATCCCTTCAATGTTTTGCCTGACCCCCCCCCCCCCCCCCCCCCCCAAATTCCCCCTTTTCTCCATTTACTTTTCCCCGTTCGTCCCTGTTTCTGCAGGTTTTCGCTCTCAAAATAAACCTTTTTTATTAATAGAAAAACAACACGATTGGATGTCCATGACAATGTTTAAACCCTATCAGGAGACCACTTTTGTAGTTACCCTTAAACGCAAGTGTGCGCCAGGAAGAGACCTTAGTTTGGTTAAGCGGTGTTGCTGTAGCGCTCGTGTTGTAGCGCTCGTGTTATTGCGGAGTTTGCAAAACAAATGGCCACTGGATTGATGCAAATAATCATGATATAATTCTGCCAGGCTGGCATAGGCTACTTTGCAGTTAACTTTTAATTGAGAAGGTTTTGGGGGAAGCCTTTCCTTTTCTACCAGAAGAAGGTTATATCATTAGCCTCATAAGCTAACGGCTACACAAAGTGTAGACATGCGCGCGCTCCGCACGCATGCGCACAGAAACTGGGCAGTCCTGTGCCGTTTCTGAAAGTTGCGTGGAAATACGAATCACTGATGCATTTTGTTCATGTCTTATGATTCACTTGGGCAAATGAATGCATTTTCTAACAAGTTGAAGGGATTTAGTTGACTTCCTCCTTAGTTCAAATTTTTTTGAATAATGTTGAATTCCTGTTTGAATGTCTGGATTCCGTGCCGTATTTTATAGGGCCCTAGTCCATGAAGTTGTCATAAGTGTCAACATAGGATATGCCCCCCCCCCCAAGAGTGAAATATATGGCCTGGAAATGTAAGCAAGGTTTGAGCTTTTTCAGTGTGTTGAGTCACAACGTGGACATTCCTCTGTCTCCCGATGAGTGAGCGACACATTGCCTTTATATAGTGTACCAAGAGTTTGCCCTTCGCTTACGGCCATACCAGCCTGAATACGCCCGATCTCGTCCGATCTCGGAAGCTAAGCAGGGTCGGGCCTGGTTAGTACTTGGATGGGAGACCGCCTGGGAATACCAGGTGCTGTAAGCTTTTTGCTCCAGTAGAGGGTTCTCTTGTGTCATGCGTGGAGCAACTGCCTTTTATTTATCGCCCTAATAATATCATGTCTTTTATTGGACTAAATGCAGTTTGTTAGTGCTTCCCTGCCCTGCCCTGATCAAATCAAATAATGGACAGTGCGTTTCCCTCAAAATGTAGGAAGTACATTCAGCATTTGTTTTTAGGCTAGGAGACTGTCAATGTCTGTAGTCCGTTAGGGCCCTGTAAAATCCCTTCAATGTTTTGCCTGATCCCCCCCCCCCCCCCCCCCCCCAAATTCCCCCTTTTCTCCATTTACTTTTCCCCGTTCGTCCCTGTTTCTGCAGGTTTTCGCTCTCAAAATAAACCTTTTTTATTAATATAAAAACAACACGATTGGATGTCCATGACAATGTTTAAACCCTATCAGGAGACCACTTTTGTAGTTACCCTTAAACGCAAGTGTGCGCCAGGAAGAGACCTTAGTTTGGTTAAGCGGTGTTGCTGTAGCGCTCGTGTTGTAGCGCTCGTGTTATTGCGGAGTTTGCAAAACAAATGGCCACTGGATTGATGCAAATAATCATGATATAATTCTGCCAGGCTGGCATAGGCTACTTTGCAGTTAACTTTTAATTGAGAAGGTTTTGGGGGAAGCCTTTCCTTTTCTACCAGAAGAAGGTTATATCATTAGCCTCATAAGCTAACGGCTACACAAAGTGTAGACATGCGCGCGCTCCGCACGCATGCGCACAGAAACTGGGCAGTCCTGTGCCGTTTCTGAAAGTTGCGTAGAAATACGAATCACTGATGCATTTTGTTCATGTCTTATGATTCACTTGGGCAAATGAATGCATTTTCTAACAAGTTGAAGGGATTTAGTTGACTTCCTCCTTAGTTCAAAACATTTTTGAATAATGTTGAATTTCTGTTTGAATGTCTGGATTCCGTGCCGTATTTTATAGGGCCCTAGTCCATGAAGTTGTCATAAGTGTCAACATAGGATATGCCCCCCCCCCCCCAAGAGTGAAATATATGGCCTGGAAATGTAAGCAAGGTTTGAGCTTTTTCAGTGTGTTGAGTCACAACGTGGACATTCCTCTGTCTCCCGATGAGTGAGCGACACATTGCCTTTATATAGTGTACCAAGAGTTTGCCCTTCGCTTACGGCCATACCAGCCTGAATACGCCCGATCTCGTCCGATCTCGGAAGCTAAGCAGGGTCGGGCCTGGTTAGTACTTGGATGGGAGACCGCCTGGGAATACCAGGTGCTGTAAGCTTTTTGCTCCAGTAGAGGGTTCTCTTGTGTCATGCGTGGAGCAACTGCCTTTTATTTATCGCCCTAATAATATCATGTCTTTTATTGGACTAAATGCAGTTTGTTAGTGCTTCCCTGCCCTGCCCTGATCAAATCAAATAATGGACAGTGCGTTTCCCTCAAAATGTAGGAAGTACATTCAGCATTTGTTTTTAGGCTAGGAGACTGTCAATGTCTGTAGTCCGTTAGGGCCCTGTAAAATCCCTTCAATGTTTTGCCTGATCCCCCCCCCCCCCCCCCCCCAAATTCCCCCTTTTCTCCATTTACTTTTCCCCGTTCGTCCCTGTTTCTGCAGGTTTTCGCTCTCAAAATAAACCTTTTTTATTAATATAAAAACAACACGATTGGATGTCCATGACAATGTTTAAACCCTATCAGGAGACCACTTTTGTAGTTACCCTTAAACGCAAGTGTGCGCCAGGAAGAGACCTTAGTTTGGTTAAGCGGTGTTGCTGTAGCGCTCGTGTTATTGCGGAGTTTGCAAAACAAATGGCCACTGGATTGATGCAAATAATCATGATATAATTCTTCCAGGCTGGCATAGGCTACTTTGCAGTTAACTTTTAATTGAGAAGGTTTTGGGGGAAGCCTTTCCTTTTCTACCAGAAGAAGGTTATATCATTAGCCTCATAAGCTAACGGCTACACAAAGTGTAGACATGCGCGCGCTCCGCACGCATGCGCACAGAAACTGGGCAGTCCTGTGCCGTTTCTGAAAGTTGCGTGGAAATACGAATCACTGATGCATTTTGTTCATGTCTTATGATTCACTTGGGCAAATGAATGCATTTTCTAACAAGTTGAAGGGATTTAGTTGACTTCCTCCTTAGTTCAAAATTTTTGAATAATGTTGAATTCCTGTTTGAATGTCTGGATTCCGTGCCGTATTTTATAGGGCCCTAGTCCATGAAGTTGTCATAAGTGTCAACATAGGATATGCCCCCCCCCCCCAAGAGTGAAATATATGGCCTGGAAATGTAAGCAAGGTTTGAGCTTTTTCAGTGTGTTGAGTCACAACGTGGACATTCCTCTGTCTCCCGATGAGTGAGCGACACATTGCCTTTATATAGTGTACCAAGAGTTTGCCCTTCGCTTACGGCCATACCAGCCTGAATACGCCCGATCTCGTCCGATCTCGGAAGCTAAGCAGGGTCGGGCCTGGTTAGTACTTGGATGGGAGACCGCCTGGGAATACCAGGTGCTGTAAGCTTTTTGCTCCAGTAGAGGGTTCTCTTGTGTCATGCGTGGAGCAACTGCCTTTTATTTATCGCCCTAATAATATCATGTCTTTTATTGGACTAAATGCAGTTTGTTAGTGCTTCCCTGCCCTGCCCTGATCAAATCAAATAATGGACAGTGCGTTTCCCTCAAAATGTAGGAAGTACATTCAGCATTTGTTTTTAGGCTAGGAGACTGTCAATGTCTGTAGTCCGTTAGGGCCCTGTAAAATCCCTTCAATGTTTTGCCTGATCCCCCCCCCCCCCCCCCCCCCCCAAATTCCCCCTTTTCTCCATTTACTTTTCCCCGTTCGTCCCTGTTTCTGCAGGTTTTCGCTCTCAAAATAAACCTTTTTTATTAATATAAAAACAACACGATTGGATGTCCATGACAATGTTTAAACCCTATCAGGAGACCACTTTTGTAGTTACCCTTAAACGCAAGTGTGCGCCAGGAAGAGACCTTAGTTTGGTTAAGCGGTGTTGCTGTAGCGCTCGTGTTGTAGCGCTCGTGTTATTGCGGAGTTTGCAAAACAAATGGCCACTGGATTGATGCAAATAATCATGATATAATTCTGCCAGGCTGGCATAGGCTACTTTGCAGTTAACTTTTAATTGAGAAGGTTTTGGGGGAAGCCTTTCCTTTTCTACCAGAAGAAGGTTATATCATTAGCCTCATAAGCTAACGGCTACACAAAGTGTAGACATGCGCGCGCTCCGCACGCATGCGCACAGAAACTGGGCAGTCCTGTGCCGTTTCTGAAAGTTGCGTAGAAATACGAATCACTGATGCATTTTGTTCATGTCTTATGATTCACTTGGGCAAATGAATGCATTTTCTAACAAGTTGAAGGGATTTAGTTGACTTCCTCCTTAGTTCAAAACATTTTTGAATAATGTTGAATTTCTGTTTGAATGTCTGGATTCCGTGCCGTATTTTATAGGGCCCTAGTCCATGAAGTTGTCATAAGTGTCAACATAGGATATGCCCCCCCCCCCCCAAGAGTGAAATATATGGCCTGGAAATGTAAGCAAGGTTTGAGCTTTTTCAGTGTGTTGAGTCACAACGTGGACATTCCTCTGTCTCCCGATGAGTGAGCGACACATTGCCTTTATATAGTGTACCAAGAGTTTGCCCTTCGCTTACGGCCATACCAGCCTGAATACGCCCGATCTCGTCCGATCTCGGAAGCTAAGCAGGGTCGGGCCTGGTTAGTACTTGGATGGGAGACCGCCTGGGAATACCAGGTGCTGTAAGCTTTTTGCTCCAGTAGAGGGTTCTCTTGTGTCATGCGTGGAGCAACTGCCTTTTATTTATCGCCCTAATAATATCATGTCTTTTATTGGACTAAATGCAGTTTGTTAGTGCTTCCCTGCCCTGCCCTGATCAAATCAAATAATGGACAGTGCGTTTCCCTCAAAATGTAGGAAGTACATTCAGCATTTGTTTTTAGGCTAGGAGACTGTCAATGTCTGTAGTCCGTTAGGGCCCTGTAAAATCCCTTCAATGTTTTGCCTGATCCCCCCCCCCCCCCCCCCCCCCCAAATTCCCCCTTTTCTCCATTTACTTTTCCCCGTTCGTCCCTGTTTCTGCAGGTTTTCGCTCTCAAAATAAACCTTTTTTATTAATATAAAAACAACACGATTGGATGTCCATGACAATGTTTAAACCCTATCAGGAGACCACTTTTGTAGTTACCCTTAAACGCAAGTGTGCGCCAGGAAGAGACCTTAGTTTGGTTAAGCGGTGTTGCTGTAGCGCTCGTGTTGTAGCGCTCGTGTTATTGCGGAGTTTGCAAAACAAATGGCCACTGGATTGATGCAAATAATCATGATATAATTCTGCCAGGCTGGCATAGGCTACTTTGCAGTTAACTTTTAATTGAGAAGGTTTTGGGGGAAGCCTTTCCTTTTCTACCAGAAGAAGGTTATATCATTAGCCTCATAAGCTAACGGCTACACAAAGTGTAGACATGCGCGCGCTCCGCACGCATGCGCACAGAAACTGGGCAGTCCTGTGCCGTTTCTGAAAGTTGCGTAGAAATACGAATCACTGATGCATTTTGTTCATGTCTTATGATTCACTTGGGCAAATGAATGCATTTTCTAACAAGTTGAAGGGATTTAGTTGACTTCCTCCTTAGTTCAAAACATTTTTGAATAATGTTGAATTTCTGTTTGAATGTCTGGATTCCGTGCCGTATTTTATAGGGCCCTAGTCCATGAAGTTGTCATAAGTGTCAACATAGGATATGCCCCCCCCCCCCCAAGAGTGAAATATATGGCCTGGAAATGTAAGCAAGGTTTGAGCTTTTTCAGTGTGTTGAGTCACAACGTGGACATTCCTCTGTCTCCCGATGAGTGAGCGACACATTGCCTTTATATAGTGTACCAAGAGTTTGCCCTTCGCTTACGGCCATACCAGCCTGAATACGCCCGATCTCGTCCGATCTCGGAAGCTAAGCAGGGTCGGGCCTGGTTAGTACTTGGATGGGAGACCGCCTGGGAATACCAGGTGCTGTAAGCTTTTTGCTCCAGTAGAGGGTTCTCTTGTGTCATGCGTGGAGCAACTGCCTTTTATTTATCGCCCTAATAATATCATGTCTTTTATTGGACTAAATGCAGTTTGTTAGTGCTTCCCTGCCCTGCCCTGATCAAATCAAATAATGGACAGTGCGTTTCCCTCAAAATGTAGGAAGTACATTCAGCATTTGTTTTTAGGCTAGGAGACTGTCAATGTCTGTAGTCCGTTAGGGCCCTGTAAAATCCCTTCAATGTTTTGCCTGATCCCCCCCCCCCCCCCCCCCAAATTCCCCCTTTTCTCCATTTACTTTTCCCCGTTCGTCCCTGTTTCTGCAGGTTTTCGCTCTCAAAATAAACCTTTTTTATTAATATAAAAACAACACGATTGGATGTCCATGACAATGTTTAAACCCTATCAGGAGACCACTTTTGTAGTTACCCTTAAACGCAAGTGTGCGCCAGGAAGAGACCTTAGTTTGGTTAAGCGGTGTTGCTGTAGCGCTCGTGTTATTGCGGAGTTTGCAAAACAAATGGCCACTGGATTGATGCAAATAATCATGATATAATTCTTCCAGGCTGGCATAGGCTACTTTGCAGTTAACTTTTAATTGAGAAGGTTTTGGGGGAAGCCTTTCCTTTTCTACCAGAAGAAGGTTATATCATTAGCCTCATAAGCTAACGGCTACACAAAGTGTAGACATGCGCGCGCTCCGCACGCATGCGCACAGAAACTGGGCAGTCCTGTGCCGTTTCTGAAAGTTGCGTGGAAATACGAATCACTGATGCATTTTGTTCATGTCTTATGATTCACTTGGGCAAATGAATGCATTTTCTAACAAGTTGAAGGGATTTAGTTGACTTCCTCCTTAGTTCAAAATTTTTTGAATAATGTTGAATTCCTGTTTGAATGTCTGGATTCCGTGCCGTATTTTATAGGGCCCTAGTCCATGAAGTTGTCATAAGTGTCAACATAGGATATGCCCCCCCCCCCCAAGAGTGAAATATATGGCCTGGAAATGTAAGCAAGGTTTGAGCTTTTTCAGTGTGTTGAGTCACAACGTGGACATTCCTCTGTCTCCCGATGAGTGAGCGACACATTGCCTTTATATAGTGTACCAAGAGTTTGCCCTTCGCTTACGGCCATACCAGCCTGAATACGCCCGATCTCGTCCGATCTCGGAAGCTAAGCAGGGTCGGGCCTGGTTAGTACTTGGATGGGAGACCGCCTGGGAATACCAGGTGCTGTAAGCTTTTTGCTCCAGTAGAGGGTTCTCTTGTGTCATGCGTGGAGCAACTGCCTTTTATTTATCGCCCTAATAATATCATGTCTTTTATTGGACTAAATGCAGTTTGTTAGTGCTTCCCTGCCCTGCCCTGATCAAATCAAATAATGGACAGTGCGTTTCCCTCAAAATGTAGGAAGTACATTCAGCATTTGTTTTTAGGCTAGGAGACTGTCAATGTCTGTAGTCCGTTAGGGCCCTGTAAAATCCCTTCAATGTTTTGCCTGATCCCCCCCCCCCCCCCCCCCCCCCAAATTCCCCCTTTTCTCCATTTACTTTTCCCCGTTCGTCCCTGTTTCTGCAGGTTTTCGCTCTCAAAATAAACCTTTTTTATTAATATAAAAACAACACGATTGGATGTCCATGACAATGTTTAAACCCTATCAGGAGACCACTTTTGTAGTTACCCTTAAACGCAAGTGTGCGCCAGGAAGAGACCTTAGTTTGGTTAAGCGGTGTTGCTGTAGCGCTCGTGTTGTAGCGCTCGTGTTATTGCGGAGTTTGCAAAACAAATGGCCACTGGATTGATGCAAATAATCATGATATAATTCTGCCAGGCTGGCATAGGCTACTTTGCAGTTAACTTTTAATTGAGAAGGTTTTGGGGGAAGCCTTTCCTTTTCTACCAGAAGAAGGTTATATCATTAGCCTCATAAGCTAACGGCTACACAAAGTGTAGACATGCGCGCGCTCCGCACGCATGCGCACAGAAACTGGGCAGTCCTGTGCCGTTTCTGAAAGTTGCGTAGAAATACGAATCACTGATGCATTTTGTTCATGTCTTATGATTCACTTGGGCAAATGAATGCATTTTCTAACAAGTTGAAGGGATTTAGTTGACTTCCTCCTTAGTTCAAAACATTTTTGAATAATGTTGAATTTCTGTTTGAATGTCTGGATTCCGTGCCGTATTTTATAGGGCCCTAGTCCATGAAGTTGTCATAAGTGTCAACATAGGATATGCCCCCCCCCCCCCAAGAGTGAAATATATGGCCTGGAAATGTAAGCAAGGTTTGAGCTTTTTCAGTGTGTTGAGTCACAACGTGGACATTCCTCTGTCTCCCGATGAGTGAGCGACACATTGCCTTTATATAGTGTACCAAGAGTTTGCCCTTCGCTTACGGCCATACCAGCCTGAATACGCCCGATCTCGTCCGATCTCGGAAGCTAAGCAGGGTCGGGCCTGGTTAGTACTTGGATGGGAGACCGCCTGGGAATACCAGGTGCTGTAAGCTTTTTGCTCCAGTAGAGGGTTCTCTTGTGTCATGCGTGGAGCAACTGCCTTTTATTTATCGCCCTAATAATATCATGTCTTTTATTGGACTAAATGCAGTTTGTTAGTGCTTCCCTGCCCTGCCCTGATCAAATCAAATAATGGACAGTGCGTTTCCCTCAAAATGTAGGAAGTACATTCAGCATTTGTTTTTAGGCTAGGAGACTGTCAATGTCTGTAGTCCGTTAGGGCCCTGTAAAATCCCTTCAATGTTTTGCCTGATCCCCCCCCCCCCCCCCCCCAAATTCCCCCTTTTCTCCATTTACTTTTCCCCGTTCGTCCCTGTTTCTGCAGGTTTTCGCTCTCAAAATAAACCTTTTTTATTAATATAAAAACAACACGATTGGATGTCCATGACAATGTTTAAACCCTATCAGGAGACCACTTTTGTAGTTACCCTTAAACGCAAGTGTGCGCCAGGAAGAGACCTTAGTTTGGTTAAGCGGTGTTGCTGTAGCGCTCGTGTTATTGCGGAGTTTGCAAAACAAATGGCCACTGGATTGATGCAAATAATCATGATATAATTCTTCCAGGCTGGCATAGGCTACTTTGCAGTTAACTTTTAATTGAGAAGGTTTTGGGGGAAGCCTTTCCTTTTCTACCAGAAGAAGGTTATATCATTAGCCTCATAAGCTAACGGCTACACAAAGTGTAGACATGCGCGCGCTCCGCACGCATGCGCACAGAAACTGGGCAGTCCTGTGCCGTTTCTGAAAGTTGCGTGGAAATACGAATCACTGATGCATTTTGTTCATGTCTTATGATTCACTTGGGCAAATGAATGCATTTTCTAACAAGTTGAAGGGATTTAGTTGACTTCCTCCTTAGTTCAAAATTTTTGAATAATGTTGAATTCCTGTTTGAATGTCTGGATTCCGTGCCGTATTTTATAGGGCCCTAGTCCATGAAGTTGTCATAAGTGTCAACATAGGATATGCCCCCCCCCCCCAAGAGTGAAATATATGGCCTGGAAATGTAAGCAAGGTTTGAGCTTTTTCAGTGTGTTGAGTCACAACGTGGACATTCCTCTGTCTCCCGATGAGTGAGCGACACATTGCCTTTATATAGTGTACCAAGAGTTTGCCCTTCGCTTACGGCCATACCAGCCTGAATACGCCCGATCTCGTCCGATCTCGGAAGCTAAGCAGGGTCGGGCCTGGTTAGTACTTGGATGGGAGACCGCCTGGGAATACCAGGTGCTGTAAGCTTTTTGCTCCAGTAGAGGGTTCTCTTGTGTCATGCGTGGAGCAACTGCCTTTTATTTATCGCCCTAATAATATCATGTCTTTTATTGGACTAAATGCAGTTTGTTAGTGCTTCCCTGCCCTGCCCTGATCAAATCAAATAATGGACAGTGCGTTTCCCTCAAAATGTAGGAAGTACATTCAGCATTTGTTTTTAGGCTAGGAGACTGTCAATGTCTGTAGTCCGTTAGGGCCCTGTAAAATCCCTTCAATGTTTTGCCTGATCCCCCCCCCCCCCCCAAATTCCCCCTTTTCTCCATTTACTTTTCCCCGTTCGTCCCTGTTTCTGCAGGTTTTCGCTCTCAAAATAAACCTTTTTTATTAATATAAAAACAACACGATTGGATGTCCATGACAATGTTTAAACCCTATCAGGAGACCACTTTTGTAGTTACCCTTAAACGCAAGTGTGCGCCAGGAAGAGACCTTAGTTTGGTTAAGCGGTGTTGCTGTAGCGCTCGTGTTGTAGCGCTCGTGTTATTGCGGAGTTTGCAAAACAAATGGCCACTGGATTGATGCAAATAATCATGATATAATTCTGCCAGGCTGGCATAGGCTACTTTGCAGTTAACTTTTAATTGAGAAGGTTTTGGGGGAAGCCTTTCCTTTTCTACCAGAAGAAGGTTATATCATTAGCCTCATAAGCTAACGGCTACACAAAGTGTAGACATGCGCGCGCTCCGCACGCATGCGCACAGAAACTGGGCAGTCCTGTGCCGTTTCTGAAAGTTGCGTAGAAATACGAATCACTGATGCATTTTGTTCATGTCTTATGATTCACTTGGGCAAATGAATGCATTTTCTAACAAGTTGAAGGGATTTAGTTGACTTAGTTCAAAATTTAGTTCAATTTTTTTTGAATAATGTTGAATTTCTGTTTGAATGTCTGGATTCCGTGCCGTATTTTATAGGGCCCTAGTCCATGAAGTTGTCATAAGTGTCAACATAGGATATGCCCCCCCCCCCCCAAGAGTGAAATATATGGCCTGGAAATGTAAGCAAGGTTTGAGCTTTTTCAGTGTGTTGAGTCACAACGTGGACATTCCTCTGTCTCCCGATGAGTGAGCGACACATTGCCTTTATATAGTGTACCAAGAGTTTGCCCTTCGCTTACGGCCATACCAGCCTGAATACGCCCGATCTCGTCCGATCTCGGAAGCTAAGCAGGGTCGGGCCTGGTTAGTACTTGGATGGGAGACCGCCTGGGAATACCAGGTGCTGTAAGCTTTTTGCTCCAGTAGAGGGTTCTCTTGTGTCATGCGTGGAGCAACTGCCTTTTATTTATCGCCCTAATAATATCATGTCTTTTATTGGACTAAATGCAGTTTGTTAGTGCTTCCCTGCCCTGCCCTGATCAAATCAAATAATGGACAGTGCGTTTCCCTCAAAATGTAGGAAGTACATTCAGCATTTGTTTTTAGGCTAGGAGACTGTCAATGTCTGTAGTCCGTTAGGGCCCTGTAAAATCCCTTCAATGTTTTGCCTGATCCCCCCCCCCCCCCCCCCCCCCCAAATTCCCCCTTTTCTCCATTTACTTTTCCCCGTTCGTCCCTGTTTCTGCAGGTTTTCGCTCTCAAAATAAACCTTTTTTATTAATATAAAAACAACACGATTGGATGTCCATGACAATGTTTAAACCCTATCAGGAGACCACTTTTGTAGTTACCCTTAAACGCAAGTGTGCGCCAGGAAGAGACCTTAGTTTGGTTAAGCGGTGTTGCTGTAGCGCTCGTGTTGTAGCGCTCGTGTTATTGCGGAGTTTGCAAAACAAATGGCCACTGGATTGATGCAAATAATCATGATATAATTCTGCCAGGCTGGCATAGGCTACTTTGCAGTTAACTTTTAATTGAGAAGGTTTTGGGGGAAGCCTTTCCTTTTCTACCAGAAGAAGGTTATATCATTAGCCTCATAAGCTAACGGCTACACAAAGTGTAGACATGCGCGCGCTCCGCACGCATGCGCACAGAAACTGGGCAGTCCTGTGCCGTTTCTGAAAGTTGCGTAGAAATACGAATCACTGATGCATTTTGTTCATGTCTTATGATTCACTTGGGCAAATGAATGCATTTTCTAACAAGTTGAAGGGATTTAGTTGACTTCCTCCTTAGTTCAAAACATTTTTGAATAATGTTGAATTTCTGTTTGAATGTCTGGATTCCGTGCCGTATTTTATAGGGCCCTAGTCCATGAAGTTGTCATAAGTGTCAACATAGGATATGCCCCCCCCCCCCCAAGAGTGAAATATATGGCCTGGAAATGTAAGCAAGGTTTGAGCTTTTTCAGTGTGTTGAGTCACAACGTGGACATTCCTCTGTCTCCCGATGAGTGAGCGACACATTGCCTTTATATAGTGTACCAAGAGTTTGCCCTTCGCTTACGGCCATACCAGCCTGAATACGCCCCTTTTTGGAAGTTTCAGGAAGTGAGTGAGCAGCAGGTGTTGGATTGTTTGTGAATTGTTTGTAGAGAGAAAATCGTTTTTGGTTTTGCTGGTTTATATACTTTAAGTTTGGAAGTTTGTGTGGGGAGTGTAGCTTATTTTCTTTGTAAATATTTGCGTTTTTATCCCCCAACGGCGTGAGCTGTCTGGGGGATTCTAAGTAAAATAATTGGACGGATACAATGGCTTCGACATCAAGAATAACAACAACAATGAGAATGGACAACGGAGAAAAAAGAGCGTCGAATGAAGAGTTGAGGAGAAGAAAATATGAGAAAGAATTGACGGTGAACGTGGAAGTTATTGGAGAAGAAAAAATAACAACGATGGAATTGCTGAGAGGAATAAAAGAAGTATGTGGAATGATATTGGGATGTAGAATGAAGGACAGAAATAAGTACGAAATAACCATGTCACACGCGAAAGGAAAAGAAAGACTACTAGACGGGCTAAAAATAAAGAGCTGCCAAATAATGGCGAAAGAACTGGGAAATGATGAACTTGTGGTGTCCTTTTTGAACATGCCGGCATATATTAAGGATGAGGAAATACATGACAAATTACAAGGATGGAATGTGAACGCAACAACACCAATCAAGAGGAGGATGTGGCCAGGAACGGACATTGTGGACGGGACGAGATTTTGTAAGGTGAAGTTTACGGACAGTGTGCAATCATTACCTTACTCAACCAAATTCAACACTGTAGAAGGATTTGAATATTTCCGAGTGATCCACGATAACCAAGTGAAGGTATGTAGACTATGTATTCAACCGGGACACATACTCAAAGAATGTCCAGAATTTGTATGTCATAAATGTGGTGAACAAGGACATTATGCCAGAGAATGTTCGAACATCGGTGATATGTGTAGAAGGTGTGACAGACCTAAGGACAGATGTAAATGTAAGAAGGAAAAGGATGTCTTATTTCTGCAAACACTGGACCTCATTACTGAAGAAGAGGTTGAGAGGAGTGAGACTATGGAGGGGGAGGAAGAGAGTGATATGGAAAGTGTGTCGCAGGTGATTCCAGAGACAGCTATAGATATGCTTGGAGAGTATGTAATGCCTTCTGGCAGTACTCGAGACGCAGTCTTGGTCTCTGCTGCTGACAAGGTGGAGCAGCAGCACATGATTGGTAATTGGATACACAGGTAGAGATGGTGCAGGGTGCTTCTCAGGTGCCTGAACCAGCTTTAAACCTGTGTGAAAATGAAACCAAGGAGAGGGCTGGGTCCACTGGAGTTGATGGCACTGTTAAAGAATGTTTTACAAAAGGCTTGGATGTTGCTCCCCTTACAAGTACAAGTCAGGAGTCAGACGAAGAAATAGATATTGAGGATTTTCAGCGGTTTGCTAGAAATAAGAGAGCATTAGTGAAAGCTAAGGAGGTGACGGGATCTGGAAAAAAGAAAAAGTCTATTTTGAAATGACATGTTTGTTTTTGGCTATATTTCTGCATATATTAACAATGATTAGAGTTGCATCACTAAATGGCAACAGTTTAAGAAATATGAACAAATTGGAGCAGGTTTTGGTGTCTGTTGAAACGGACATGTGGTGTTTTCAAGAGACTAATTGGACGGACGCCAAAATGCTGGAAATTAAGAGCAAATGGTCTGAGCTCATTTTTTGTAGTCACGGAAGTGATAAAACATGTGGAGTGGCTATTTTGGTAAAAAATGATGTGGTTAAAAATGTCAAGCAGGTATATGCAGATAATCAGGGAAGAATTATTGTTATTGAGTTTGAAGTGCAAAATGTCATTTTTCGTCTAATTAATGTTTATGCTTCGAATATTGAAGCGGAAAGGAGAGATATGTTTAATAACCTAAGAACACTGTGTTCAGAGAACTGTATACTAGTAGGAGATTTTAACGTGAAGTGTACTAGAATGGATGTCTCGAGATGTGATAGTTTCAGACATGATTCGTCTAGAAATGCTTTACGGGAATTAATGAATAAGGAAAATCTTGTAGATATATGGAGGGCTGAAAATGTAAATAGAAGAGAGTTTTCGAGAAGGCAGGTGGTGTTAAATGAACTAAAACAAAGTAGAATTGATTTATGTTTAGCAAAGGTAGATGTGGTACAGCAGGTTCAGAAGATGACATATAATTTTACAGCATACAGTGATCATGCAGTAATGTCATTTCAGATAGGTTTTGCTGTGGAGATGAGGGGGGGAGGTGTCTGGTGTTTAAATGCCAGTCTGTTAAAGGAAGAAAGTTATATAAAGGAAATTGTTGAATGTATCGAGGATGAAATGTCTAATGTACTGTTAAAAGAGAATGTGTGTTTATGGTGGGAGGAAGTGAAAGTTAAAGTAAAAAACAGGAGTATTAGGTACTCTAAAAATCGTAACCGTTTAGATAAGCAGAAAGAAAAAATGCTTAGAAATAGGATGTTACATGAACTTGAAAAGGCTGATGCTGATCCAGACTATGATGTTGTGAACTATTTGAAAATCCATGCAGAGCTAGGGTTTTATGAAAAAAAGAAATGTTTAGGGGCTATTGTTAGGAGTAAGGCACAGTACGCCTTGGAGGGAGAGAAATGTACTTCCTTTTTTCTGGGGCTTGAAAAACGAAAGAAATTTAAGAGTTATATTGTAGAATTAGAAAATGAAAAAGGTGTAAAGGTAAATGATTTTGTTGACATCTTAGATTCAGTTGAATCCTTTTACAGAAATCTTTATAAAAAGAATGATGTGGACAAAGTGTGTGTTGCAAAAGTGTTGGAGAAAATCAGTGCCAAAGTATCTCAGGCAGATAGAATGATGTGTGATGAAGATATTTCAATTGTGGAAATCAAGAAAGCAATTGAGAACACTCAAGGAAATAAAAGTCCAGGTTTGGATGGTTTAACAAATGAATTCTATAAAGCGTTTGTGGATATTTTGGCACCCATTTTATTGAAGGTTTTTCAGTATATGGAAGAGAATAAGGAAATCCCTGAGTCTATGTCAATTGGTATGTTAACCATCTTGTTTAAAAATAGAGGCAGTAGGTTAAAGTTAGAAAATTATAGGCCTATTAGTCTTCTGAATTCAGATTATAAAATACTGACTAAAGTTTTGGCTAATAGGATGAAAATGGTGATTGGAAGTATTATTACATCAACACAAGCCTACGGAATACCCGGAAGAGATGTTGCCGATGTAATTTGTACAATTAGAGATGTTGTTAATCAAATAAAAAATGAAGGTGGTATAGTTTTAAGTTTAGATTTTAAGAAAGCTTTTGATAAAGTGGAACATAGTTTTCTACTACAGACTTTGGAGAGGTTTGGTTTTGGGCCAAAATTTGTATCTTGGATTAACTTGTTGTATAGTGGAGCAAAAAGTTGTGTTAAATGTAACGGAGTGTTAACAGATACTTTCCCTATAGAGAGGTCAGTAAGGCAGGGTTGTCCTTTGTCAGCTCTGTTGTACAGTGTTTCTACGGAACCTTTAGCTGTTTTAATACTTGGAGACAAAGAGGTGAGGGGTGTTGGAATCCCAGGTGGTGGTGTCAGTGTTATACATCAGTACGCTGATGACACTACTTTTACTGTGAAGGATGTAGGTAGCATTGAAAGCATTATGAAAATCATAGATATCTATTGTAAGGCATCGGGGGCTGAAGTTAATATAGAGAAGACGGAAATTATGTTGTTTGGGGATATCAATGCAAATAAGTGTGAGATTCCATTTAAGGTAGCTAAGGATTTTATGAAGGTGCTGGGAGTACATATTGGTGTAGAGGAGAAAGAGGCAAGGGATATAACTTGGATAGGGATCCTCAATAAAATCAAGCAAACTTTGAATTTCTGGAAAAATAGAAAATTAAAGTTAAAAGGTAAAATAATTGTAGTAAATGCTTTGGTATCATCTAAACTTGTGTATGTTTTGGGAGTTCTAGACATGCCAGAGTGGGTTCTAAATGAATTGAATAATGTGGTGTCTAATTTTATATGGGATGGTAAAGGTGTTAGAATTGCGCAGAAAACATTGATAGCAGACTATGATGATGGAGGTTTAAAACTTGTAGATTTTGATGTTAAAAGAAAAGCTATTAGGATAAAAATAGTAAAGAAATATTTGTATGACAGCTTAGATTATGGCTGGAAACATTTTTTCAAAGTCTATTTAGATGAGAGTGGTGGATGTGAAGATAATGGTTTGTTGATGGGTCTTAAAAGGAAAATGTGTGAAAAGGTACCAGATTTTTATAAAGAAGTGTTAAATGCATGGGCAGAGTTGTTGCCTAATGTGTATTATGAGTGTGGGCATATTGACCTAATTATGAATCATCCTGTTTTTCTGAATGAGAAACTTAAGTACAAAGAAAAGGTGTTATATAGTGAAGTATTCATGAGTGCAGGTCTTAGACAAATAAAAGATTACACATATGAGGTAATTCCAGGTTTTTTTCCTGAGGAAGCTATTTTTGATACCATCCATGAATGGGATGTAGAGGTGGGTAGGGGAACAGTGAGAAATATGTATGAGAAGATAAAAGACAGTATACCAAGTAAATGGGTGGATTTAATAAATAGTGAAGTTGTTAGGGAAGATTTATTTGTCTTTCCAAATTTGTTTATTGGTAACAGTAAGGAGAAGGCTCATTTATCTAGTATCCCAGTGAAAAGATTCTATAAAATAATGGTAGAGAAAAATGTGAAAAGGCCAGCTGCGGAGAAAGTTTGGAAAGGAATTTTTCCGACTTTGGACGTAAAAAAGATATGGAAAACTTTAAATGTAAAATATAATAGTATGGAATGTGAAAGTAACGATTTTAAAATAAGGCATAATCGTATATATACAAAAGTGGTTTTACATCAAATCAATAGGGAAATAAATAGAGAATGTGACTTATGTGGCGAGTCACCGGAAAATTTAATGCATTTGTTTGTGGAATGTAAGGAGTTAAAAGATTTATTTTGTAAAGTAAAGGGAATGATTCATAGAAACTGGGGGGGTGATATTTTGAAAAAATATGTGTGGGATGAATTGGTGTTATTTGGCGTGTCTGGTAAATGTGAGGGTGTTAATGTGGGTTTGTTGAATGTTGTTTTGAGTTTCTTGAGGTATGCTATTTTTTGTAGGAGGAATTATGCTTTTTTTGAGGGGAAGAAGGTAAGGGTGTGGGATATTTTTGTAGTATTGTTAAAGAAGCATATAGATATGTTTTATTGTTATGGAAAGGAATGTTTTGATGAAGCTTTTGTGGAGGGGAGTGGGTTGATTTCAAACGTGGATGGTGGAAGAATCACTTATAATTTTTGAAAGTATTGGTATGTTTATTAATTTATTGGTTTTCATAGTTGTTCGGGAGTTGATTTCAACATGCCTGTTTTGTGAGATTGGAATTTATGTTAGGCTTTTATTAGTTTTTGTTGTATTTTATTTATTTGAGTTCTTTGATTTGATAGGGGGTGAATTGTTCACCTGCCTATGTTAGTCTCGGTTTTTGTGTATTGTACATTTGATAAAATATTGTAATTGAAACTTTTTTATAATAAAAAAAAAAAAAAAAAAAAATACGCCCGATCTCGTCCGATCTCGGAAGCTAAGCAGGGTCGGGCCTGGTTAGTACTTGGATGGGAGACCGCCTGGGAATACCAGGTGCTGTAAGCTTTTTGCTCCAGTAGAGGGTTCTCTTGTGTCATGCGTGGAGCAACTGCCTTTTATTTATCGCCCTAATAATATCATGTCTTTTATTGGACTAAATGCAGTTTGTTAGTGCTTCCCTGCCCTGCCCTGATCAAATCAAATAATGGACAGTGCGTTTCCCTCAAAATGTAGGAAGTACATTCAGCATTTGTTTTTAGGCTAGGAGACTGTCAATGTCTGTAGTCCGTTAGGGCCCTGTAAAATCCCTTCAATGTTTTGCCTGACCCCCCCCCCCCCCCCCCCCCCAAATTCCCCCTTTTCTCCATTTACTTTTCCCCGTTCGTCCCTGTTTCTGCAGGTTTTCGCTCTCAAAATAAACCTTTTTTATTAATAGAAAAACAACACGATTGGATGTCCATGACAATGTTTAAACCCTATCAGGAGACCACTTTTGTAGTTACCCTTAAACGCAAGTGTGCGCCAGGAAGAGACCTTAGTTTGGTTAAGCGGTGTTGCTGTAGCGCTCGTGTTGTAGCGCTCGTGTTATTGCGGAGTTTGCAAAACAAATGGCCACTGGATTGATGCAAATAATCATGATATAATTCTTCCAGGCTGGCATAGGCTACTTTGCAGTTAACTTTTAATTGAGAAGGTTTTGGGGGAAGCCTTTCCTTTTCTACCAGAAGAAGGTTATATCATTAGCCTCATAAGCTAACGGCTACACAAAGTGTAGACATGCGCGCGCTCCGCACGCATGCGCACAGAAACTGGGCAGTCCTGTGCCGTTTCTGAAAGTTGCGTGGAAATACGAATCACTGATGCATTTTGTTCATGTCTTATGATTCACTTGGGCAAATGAATGCATTTTCTAACAAGTTGAAGGGATTTAGTTGACTTCCTCCTTAGTTCAAAATTTTTTGAATAATGTTGAATTCCTGTTTGAATGTCTGGATTCCGTGCCGTATTTTATAGGGCCCTAGTCCATGAAGTTGTCATAAGTGTCAACATAGGATATGCCCCCCCCCCCAAGAGTGAAATATATGGCCTGGAAATGTAAGCAAGGTTTGAGCTTTTTCAGTGTGTTGAGTCACAACGTGGACATTCCTCTGTCTCCCGATGAGTGAGCGACACATTGCCTTTATATAGTGTACCAAGAGTTTGCCCTTCGCTTACGGCCATACCAGCCTGAATACGCCCGATCTCGTCCGATCTCGGAAGCTAAGCAGGGTCGGGCCTGGTTAGTACTTGGATGGGAGACCGCCTGGGAATACCAGGTGCTGTAAGCTTTTTGCTCCAGTAGAGGGTTCTCTTGTGTCATGCGTGGAGCAACTGCCTTTTATTTATCGCCCTAATAATATCATGTCTTTTATTGGACTAAATGCAGTTTGTTAGTGCTTCCCTGCCCTGCCCTGATCAAATCAAATAATGGACAGTGCGTTTCCCTCAAAATGTAGGAAGTACATTCAGCATTTGTTTTTAGGCTAGGAGACTGTCAATGTCTGTAGTCCGTTAGGGCCCTGTAAAATCCCTTCAATGTTTTGCCTGATCCCCCCCCCCCCCCCCCCCCAAATTCCCCCTTTTCTCCATTTACTTTTCCCCGTTCGTCCCTGTTTCTGCAGGTTTTCGCTCTCAAAATAAACCTTTTTTATTAATATAAAAACAACACGATTGGATGTCCATGACAATGTTTAAACCCTATCAGGAGACCACTTTTGTAGTTACCCTTAAACGCAAGTGTGCGCCAGGAAGAGACCTTAGTTTGGTTAAGCGGTGTTGCTGTAGCGCTCGTGTTGTAGCGCTCGTGTTATTGCGGAGTTTGCAAAACAAATGGCCACTGGATTGATGCAAATAATCATGATATAATTCTGCCAGGCTGGCATAGGCTACTTTGCAGTTAACTTTTAATTGAGAAGGTTTTGGGGGAAGCCTTTCCTTTTCTACCAGAAGAAGGTTATATCATTAGCCTCATAAGCTAACGGCTACACAAAGTGTAGACATGCGCGCGCTCCGCACGCATGCGCACAGAAACTGGGCAGTCCTGTGCCGTTTCTGAAAGTTGCGTAGAAATACGAATCACTGATGCATTTTGTTCATGTCTTATGATTCACTTGGGCAAATGAATGCATTTTCTAACAAGTTGAAGGGATTTAGTTGACTTCCTCCTTAGTTCAAAACATTTTTGAATAATGTTGAATTTCTGTTTGAATGTCTGGATTCCGTGCCGTATTTTATAGGGCCCTAGTCCATGAAGTTGTCATAAGTGTCAACATAGGATATGCCCCCCCCCCCCCAAGAGTGAAATATATGGCCTGGAAATGTAAGCAAGGTTTGAGCTTTTTCAGTGTGTTGAGTCACAACGTGGACATTCCTCTGTCTCCCGATGAGTGAGCGACACATTGCCTTTATATAGTGTACCAAGAGTTTGCCCTTCGCTTACGGCCATACCAGCCTGAATACGCCCGATCTCGTCCGATCTCGGAAGCTAAGCAGGGTCGGGCCTGGTTAGTACTTGGATGGGAGACCGCCTGGGAATACCAGGTGCTGTAAGCTTTTTGCTCCAGTAGAGGGTTCTCTTGTGTCATGCGTGGAGCAACTGCCTTTTATTTATCGCCCTAATAATATCATGTCTTTTATTGGACTAAATGCAGTTTGTTAGTGCTTCCCTGCCCTGCCCTGATCAAATCAAATAATGGACAGTGCGTTTCCCTCAAAATGTAGGAAGTACATTCAGCATTTGTTTTTAGGCTAGGAGACTGTCAATGTCTGTAGTCCGTTAGGGCCCTGTAAAATCCCTTCAATGTTTTGCCTGATCCCCCCCCCCCCCCCCCCCCAAATTCCCCCTTTTCTCCATTTACTTTTCCCCGTTCGTCCCTGTTTCTGCAGGTTTTCGCTCTCAAAATAAACCTTTTTTATTAATATAAAAACAACACGATTGGATGTCCATGACAATGTTTAAACCCTATCAGGAGACCACTTTTGTAGTTACCCTTAAACGCAAGTGTGCGCCAGGAAGAGACCTTAGTTTGGTTAAGCGGTGTTGCTGTAGCGCTCGTGTTATTGCGGAGTTTGCAAAACAAATGGCCACTGGATTGATGCAAATAATCATGATATAATTCTTCCAGGCTGGCATAGGCTACTTTGCAGTTAACTTTTAATTGAGAAGGTTTTGGGGGAAGCCTTTCCTTTTCTACCAGAAGAAGGTTATATCATTAGCCTCATAAGCTAACGGCTACACAAAGTGTAGACATGCGCGCGCTCCGCACGCATGCGCACAGAAACTGGGCAGTCCTGTGCCGTTTCTGAAAGTTGCGTGGAAATACGAATCACTGATGCATTTTGTTCATGTCTTATGATTCACTTGGGCAAATGAATGCATTTTCTAACAAGTTGAAGGGATTTAGTTGACTTCCTCCTTAGTTCAAAATTTTTTGAATAATGTTGAATTCCTGTTTGAATGTCTGGATTCCGTGCCGTATTTTATAGGGCCCTAGTCCATGAAGTTGTCATAAGTGTCAACATAGGATATGCCCCCCCCCCCCAAGAGTGAAATATATGGCCTGGAAATGTAAGCAAGGTTTGAGCTTTTTCAGTGTGTTGAGTCACAACGTGGACATTCCTCTGTCTCCCGATGAGTGAGCGACACATTGCCTTTATATAGTGTACCAAGAGTTTGCCCTTCGCTTACGGCCATACCAGCCTGAATACGCCCGATCTCGTCCGATCTCGGAAGCTAAGCAGGGTCGGGCCTGGTTAGTACTTGGATGGGAGACCGCCTGGGAATACCAGGTGCTGTAAGCTTTTTGCTCCAGTAGAGGGTTCTCTTGTGTCATGCGTGGAGCAACTGCCTTTTATTTATCGCCCTAATAATATCATGTCTTTTATTGGACTAAATGCAGTTTGTTAGTGCTTCCCTGCCCTGCCCTGATCAAATCAAATAATGGACAGTGCGTTTCCCTCAAAATGTAGGAAGTACATTCAGCATTTGTTTTTAGGCTAGGAGACTGTCAATGTCTGTAGTCCGTTAGGGCCCTGTAAAATCCCTTCAATGTTTTGCCTGATCCCCCCCCCCCCCCCCCCCCCCAAATTCCCCCTTTTCTCCATTTACTTTTCCCCGTTCGTCCCTGTTTCTGCAGGTTTTCGCTCTCAAAATAAACCTTTTTTATTAATATAAAAACAACACGATTGGATGTCCATGACAATGTTTAAACCCTATCAGGAGACCACTTTTGTAGTTACCCTTAAACGCAAGTGTGCGCCAGGAAGAGACCTTAGTTTGGTTAAGCGGTGTTGCTGTAGCGCTCGTGTTGTAGCGCTCGTGTTATTGCGGAGTTTGCAAAACAAATGGCCACTGGATTGATGCAAATAATCATGATATAATTCTGCCAGGCTGGCATAGGCTACTTTGCAGTTAACTTTTAATTGAGAAGGTTTTGGGGGAAGCCTTTCCTTTTCTACCAGAAGAAGGTTATATCATTAGCCTCATAAGCTAACGGCTACACAAAGTGTAGACATGCGCGCGCTCCGCACGCATGCGCACAGAAACTGGGCAGTCCTGTGCCGTTTCTGAAAGTTGCGTAGAAATACGAATCACTGATGCATTTTGTTCATGTCTTATGATTCACTTGGGCAAATGAATGCATTTTCTAACAAGTTGAAGGGATTTAGTTGACTTCCTCCTTAGTTCAAAACATTTTTGAATAATGTTGAATTTCTGTTTGAATGTCTGGATTCCGTGCCGTATTTTATAGGGCCCTAGTCCATGAAGTTGTCATAAGTGTCAACATAGGATATGCCCCCCCCCCCCCAAGAGTGAAATATATGGCCTGGAAATGTAAGCAAGGTTTGAGCTTTTTCAGTGTGTTGAGTCACAACGTGGACATTCCTCTGTCTCCCGATGAGTGAGCGACACATTGCCTTTATATAGTGTACCAAGAGTTTGCCCTTCGCTTACGGCCATACCAGCCTGAATACGCCCGATCTCGTCCGATCTCGGAAGCTAAGCAGGGTCGGGCCTGGTTAGTACTTGGATGGGAGACCGCCTGGGAATACCAGGTGCTGTAAGCTTTTTGCTCCAGTAGAGGGTTCTCTTGTGTCATGCGTGGAGCAACTGCCTTTTATTTATCGCCCTAATAATATCATGTCTTTTATTGGACTAAATGCAGTTTGTTAGTGCTTCCCTGCCCTGCCCTGATCAAATCAAATAATGGACAGTGCGTTTCCCTCAAAATGTAGGAAGTACATTCAGCATTTGTTTTTAGGCTAGGAGACTGTCAATGTCTGTAGTCCGTTAGGGCCCTGTAAAATCCCTTCAATGTTTTGCCTGATCCCCCCCCCCCCCCCCCCCCCAAATTCCCCCTTTTCTCCATTTACTTTTCCCCGTTCGTCCCTGTTTCTGCAGGTTTTCGCTCTCAAAATAAACCTTTTTATTAATATAAAAACAACACGATTGGATGTCCATGACAATGTTTAAACCCTATCAGGAGACCACTTTTGTAGTTACCCTTAAACGCAAGTGTGCGCCAGGAAGAGACCTTAGTTTGGTTAAGCGGTGTTGCTGTAGCGCTCGTGTTGTAGCGCTCGTGTTATTGCGGAGTTTGCAAAACAAATGGCCACTGGATTGATGCAAATAATCATGATATAATTCTGCCAGGCTGGCATAGGCTACTTTGCAGTTAACTTTTAATTGAGAAGGTTTTGGGGGAAGCCTTTCCTTTTCTACCAGAAGAAGGTTATATCATTAGCCTCATAAGCTAACGGCTACACAAAGTGTAGACATGCGCGCGCTCCGCACGCATGCGCACAGAAACTGGGCAGTCCTGTGCCGTTTCTGAAAGTTGCGTAGAAATACGAATCACTGATGCATTTTGTTCATGTCTTATGATTCACTTGGGCAAATGAATGCATTTTCTAACAAGTTGAAGGGATTTAGTTGACTTCCTCCTTAGTTCAAAACATTTTTGAATAATGTTGAATTTCTGTTTGAATGTCTGGATTCCGTGCCGTATTTTATAGGGCCCTAGTCCATGAAGTTGTCATAAGTGTCAACATAGGATATGCCCCCCCCCCCCCCAAGAGTGAAATATATGGCCTGGAAATGTAAGCAAGGTTTGAGCTTTTTCAGTGTGTTGAGTCACAACGTGGACATTCCTCTGTCTCCCGATGAGTGAGCGACACATTGCCTTTATATAGTGTACCAAGAGTTTGCCCTTCGCTTACGGCCATACCAGCCTGAATACGCCCGATCTCGTCCGATCTCGGAAGCTAAGCAGGGTCGGGCCTGGTTAGTACTTGGATGGGAGACCGCCTGGGAATACCAGGTGCTGTAAGCTTTTTGCTCCAGTAGAGGGTTCTCTTGTGTCATGCGTGGAGCAACTGCCTTTTATTTATCGCCCTAATAATATCATGTCTTTTATTGGACTAAATGCAGTTTGTTAGTGCTTCCCTGCCCTGCCCTGATCAAATCAAATAATGGACAGTGCGTTTCCCTCAAAATGTAGGAAGTACATTCAGCATTTGTTTTTAGGCTAGGAGACTGTCAATGTCTGTAGTCCGTTAGGGCCCTGTAAAATCCCTTCAATGTTTTGCCTGATCCCCCCCCCCCCCCCCCCCCCCCAAATTCCCCCTTTTCTCCATTTACTTTTCCCCGTTCGTCCCTGTTTCTGCAGGTTTTCGCTCTCAAAATAAACCTTTTTTATTAATATAAAAACAACACGATTGGATGTCCATGACAATGTTTAAACCCTATCAGGAGACCACTTTTGTAGTTACCCTTAAACGCAAGTGTGCGCCAGGAAGAGACCTTAGTTTGGTTAAGCGGTGTTGCTGTAGCGCTCGTGTTGTAGCGCTCGTGTTATTGCGGAGTTTGCAAAACAAATGGCCACTGGATTGATGCAAATAATCATGATATAATTCTGCCAGGCTGGCATAGGCTACTTTGCAGTTAACTTTTAATTGAGAAGGTTTTGGGGGAAGCCTTTCCTTTTCTACCAGAAGAAGGTTATATCATTAGCCTCATAAGCTAACGGCTACACAAAGTGTAGACATGCGCGCGCTCCGCACGCATGCGCACAGAAACTGGGCAGTCCTGTGCCGTTTCTGAAAGTTGCGTAGAAATACGAATCACTGATGCATTTTGTTCATGTCTTATGATTCACTTGGGCAAATGAATGCATTTTCTAACAAGTTGAAGGGATTTAGTTGACTTCCTCCTTAGTTCAAAACATTTTTGAATAATGTTGAATTTCTGTTTGAATGTCTGGATTCCGTGCCGTATTTTATAGGGCCCTAGTCCATGAAGTTGTCATAAGTGTCAACATAGGATATGCCCCCCCCCCCCCAAGAGTGAAATATATGGCCTGGAAATGTAAGCAAGGTTTGAGCTTTTTCAGTGTGTTGAGTCACAACGTGGACATTCCTCTGTCTCCCGATGAGTGAGCGACACATTGCCTTTATATAGTGTACCAAGAGTTTGCCCTTCGCTTACGGCCATACCAGCCTGAATACGCCCGATCTCGTCCGATCTCGGAAGCTAAGCAGGGTCGGGCCTGGTTAGTACTTGGATGGGAGACCGCCTGGGAATACCAGGTGCTGTAAGCTTTTTGCTCCAGTAGAGGGTTCTCTTGTGTCATGCGTGGAGCAACTGCCTTTTATTTATCGCCCTAATAATATCATGTCTTTTATTGGACTAAATGCAGTTTGTTAGTGCTTCCCTGCCCTGCCCTGATCAAATCAAATAATGGACAGTGCGTTTCCCTCAAAATGTAGGAAGTACATTCAGCATTTGTTTTTAGGCTAGGAGACTGTCAATGTCTGTAGTCCGTTAGGGCCCTGTAAAATCCCTTCAATGTTTTGCCTGATCCCCCCCCCCCCCCCCCCCCCCCCAAATTCCCCCTTTTCTCCATTTACTTTTCCCCGTTCGTCCCTGTTTCTGCAGGTTTTCGCTCTCAAAATAAACCTTTTTTATTAATATAAAAACAACACGATTGGATGTCCATGACAATGTTTAAACCCTATCAGGAGACCACTTTTGTAGTTACCCTTAAACGCAAGTGTGCGCCAGGAAGAGACCTTAGTTTGGTTAAGCGGTGTTGCTGTAGCGCTCGTGTTGTAGCGCTCGTGTTATTGCGGAGTTTGCAAAACAAATGGCCACTGGATTGATGCAAATAATCATGATATAATTCTGCCAGGCTGGCATAGGCTACTTTGCAGTTAACTTTTAATTGAGAAGGTTTTGGGGGAAGCCTTTCCTTTTCTACCAGAAGAAGGTTATATCATTAGCCTCATAAGCTAACGGCTACACAAAGTGTAGACATGCGCGCGCTCCGCACGCATGCGCACAGAAACTGGGCAGTCCTGTGCCGTTTCTGAAAGTTGCGTAGAAATACGAATCACTGATGCATTTTGTTCATGTCTTATGATTCACTTGGGCAAATGAATGCATTTTCTAACAAGTTGAAGGGATTTAGTTGACTTCCTCCTTAGTTCAAAACATTTTTGAATAATGTTGAATTTCTGTTTGAATGTCTGGATTCCGTGCCGTATTTTATAGGGCCCTAGTCCATGAAGTTGTCATAAGTGTCAACATAGGATATGCCCCCCCCCCCCCCAAGAGTGAAATATATGGCCTGGAAATGTAAGCAAGGTTTGAGCTTTTTCAGTGTGTTGAGTCACAACGTGGACATTCCTCTGTCTCCCGATGAGTGAGCGACACATTGCCTTTATATAGTGTACCAAGAGTTTGCCCTTCGCTTACGGCCATACCAGCCTGAATACGCCCGATCTCGTCCGATCTCGGAAGCTAAGCAGGGTCGGGCCTGGTTAGTACTTGGATGGGAGACCGCCTGGGAATACCAGGTGCTGTAAGCTTTTTGCTCCAGTAGAGGGTTCTCTTGTGTCATGCGTGGAGCAACTGCCTTTTATTTATCGCCCTAATAATATCATGTCTTTTATTGGACTAAATGCAGTTTGTTAGTGCTTCCCTGCCCTGCCCTGATCAAATCAAATAATGGACAGTGCGTTTCCCTCAAAATGTAGGAAGTACATTCAGCATTTGTTTTTAGGCTAGGAGACTGTCAATGTCTGTAGTCCGTTAGGGCCCTGTAAAATCCCTTCAATGTTTTGCCTGATCCCCCCCCCCCCCCCCCCCCCCAAATTCCCCCTTTTCTCCATTTACTTTTCCCCGTTCGTCCCTGTTTCTGCAGGTTTTCGCTCTCAAAATAAACCTTTTTTATTAATATAAAAACAACACGATTGGATGTCCATGACAATGTTTAAACCCTATCAGGAGACCACTTTTGTAGTTACCCTTAAACGCAAGTGTGCGCCAGGAAGAGACCTTAGTTTGGTTAAGCGGTGTTGCTGTAGCGCTCGTGTTGTAGCGCTCGTGTTATTGCGGAGTTTGCAAAACAAATGGCCACTGGATTGATGCAAATAATCATGATATAATTCTGCCAGGCTGGCATAGGCTACTTTGCAGTTAACTTTTAATTGAGAAGGTTTTGGGGGAAGCCTTTCCTTTTCTACCAGAAGAAGGTTATATCATTAGCCTCATAAGCTAACGGCTACACAAAGTGTAGACATGCGCGCGCTCCGCACGCATGCGCACAGAAACTGGGCAGTCCTGTGCCGTTTCTGAAAGTTGCGTAGAAATACGAATCACTGATGCATTTTGTTCATGTCTTATGATTCACTTGGGCAAATGAATGCATTTTCTAACAAGTTGAAGGGATTTAGTTGACTTCCTCCTTAGTTCAAAACATTTTTGAATAATGTTGAATTTCTGTTTGAATGTCTGGATTCCGTGCCGTATTTTATAGGGCCCTAGTCCATGAAGTTGTCATAAGTGTCAACATAGGATATGCCCCCCCCCCCCCAAGAGTGAAATATATGGCCTGGAAATGTAAGCAAGGTTTGAGCTTTTTCAGTGTGTTGAGTCACAACGTGGACATTCCTCTGTCTCCCGATGAGTGAGCGACACATTGCCTTTATATAGTGTACCAAGAGTTTGCCCTTCGCTTACGGCCATACCAGCCTGAATACGCCCGATCTCGTCCGATCTCGGAAGCTAAGCAGGGTCGGGCCTGGTTAGTACTTGGATGGGAGACCGCCTGGGAATACCAGGTGCTGTAAGCTTTTTGCTCCAGTAGAGGGTTCTCTTGTGTCATGCGTGGAGCAACTGCCTTTTATTTATCGCCCTAATAATATCATGTCTTTTATTGGACTAAATGCAGTTTGTTAGTGCTTCCCTGCCCTGCCCTGATCAAATCAAATAATGGACAGTGCGTTTCCCTCAAAATGTAGGAAGTACATTCAGCATTTGTTTTTAGGCTAGGAGACTGTCAATGTCTGTAGTCCGTTAGGGCCCTGTAAAATCCCTTCAATGTTTTGCCTGATCCCCCCCCCCCCCCCCCCCCCCAAATTCCCCCTTTTCTCCATTTACTTTTCCCCGTTCGTCCCTGTTTCTGCAGGTTTTCGCTCTCAAAATAAACCTTTTTTATTAATATAAAAACAACACGATTGGATGTCCATGACAATGTTTAAACCCTATCAGGAGACCACTTTTGTAGTTACCCTTAAACGCAAGTGTGCGCCAGGAAGAGACCTTAGTTTGGTTAAGCGGTGTTGCTGTAGCGCTCGTGTTGTAGCGCTCGTGTTATTGCGGAGTTTGCAAAACAAATGGCCACTGGATTGATGCAAATAATCATGATATAATTCTGCCAGGCTGGCATAGGCTACTTTGCAGTTAACTTTTAATTGAGAAGGTTTTGGGGGAAGCCTTTCCTTTTCTACCAGAAGAAGGTTATATCATTAGCCTCATAAGCTAACGGCTACACAAAGTGTAGACATGCGCGCGCTCCGCACGCATGCGCACAGAAACTGGGCAGTCCTGTGCCGTTTCTGAAAGTTGCGTAGAAATACGAATCACTGATGCATTTTGTTCATGTCTTATGATTCACTTGGGCAAATGAATGCATTTTCTAACAAGTTGAAGGGATTTAGTTGACTTCCTCCTTAGTTCAAAACATTTTTGAATAATGTTGAATTTCTGTTTGAATGTCTGGATTCCGTGCCGTATTTTATAGGGCCCTAGTCCATGAAGTTGTCATAAGTGTCAACATAGGATATGCCCCCCCCCCCCCAAGAGTGAAATATATGGCCTGGAAATGTAAGCAAGGTTTGAGCTTTTTCAGTGTGTTGAGTCACAACGTGGACATTCCTCTGTCTCCCGATGAGTGAGCGACACATTGCCTTTATATAGTGTACCAAGAGTTTGCCCTTCGCTTACGGCCATACCAGCCTGAATACGCCCGATCTCGTCCGATCTCGGAAGCTAAGCAGGGTCGGGCCTGGTTAGTACTTGGATGGGAGACCGCCTGGGAATACCAGGTGCTGTAAGCTTTTTGCTCCAGTAGAGGGTTCTCTTGTGTCATGCGTGGAGCAACTGCCTTTTATTTATCGCCCTAATAATATCATGTCTTTTATTGGACTAAATGCAGTTTGTTAGTGCTTCCCTGCCCTGCCCTGATCAAATCAAATAATGGACAGTGCGTTTCCCTCAAAATGTAGGAAGTACATTCAGCATTTGTTTTTAGGCTAGGAGACTGTCAATGTCTGTAGTCCGTTAGGGCCCTGTAAAATCCCTTCAATGTTTTGCCTGACCCCCCCCCCCCAAATTCCCCCTTTTCTCCATTTACTTTTCCCCGTTCGTCCCTGTTTCTGCAGGTTTTCGCTCTCAAAATAAACCTTTTTTATTAATAGAAAAACAACACGATTGGATGTCCATGACAATGTTTAAACCCTATCAGGAGACCACTTTTGTAGTTACCCTTAAACGCAAGTGTGCGCCAGGAAGAGACCTTAGTTTGGTTAAGCGGTGTTGCTGTAGCGCTCGTGTTGTAGCGCTCGTGTTATTGCGGAGTTTGCAAAACAAATGGCCACTGGATTGATGCAAATAATCATGATATAATTCTTCCAGGCTGGCATAGGCTACTTTGCAGTTAACTTTTAATTGAGAAGGTTTTGGGGGAAGCCTTTCCTTTTCTACCAGAAGAAGGTTATATCATTAGCCTCATAAGCTAACGGCTACACAAAGTGTAGACATGCGCGCGCTCCGCACGCATGCGCACAGAAACTGGGCAGTCCTGTGCCGTTTCTGAAAGTTGCGTGGAAATACGAATCACTGATGCATTTTGTTCATGTCTTATGATTCACTTGGGCAAATGAATGCATTTTCTAACAAGTTGAAGGGATTTAGTTGACTTCCTCCTTAGTTCAAAATTTTTTGAATAATGTTGAATTCCTGTTTGAATGTCTGGATTCCGTGCCGTATTTTATAGGGCCCTAGTCCATGAAGTTGTCATAAGTGTCAACATAGGATATGCCCCCCCCCCCCCCCAAGAGTGAAATATATGGCCTGGAAATGTAAGCAAGGTTTGAGCTTTTTCAGTGTGTTGAGTCACAACGTGGACATTCCTCTGTCTCCCGATGAGTGAGCGACACATTGCCTTTATATAGTGTACCAAGAGTTTGCCCTTCGCTTACGGCCATACCAGCCTGAATGCGCATTTCCTGATTGGAGAAGTGACGACAGGTGCGAGTGTCTGAGCTGTGAGTGAGTGTTTGCTGGAGAGTGTTTGCTCGAGAGCTATTTTTGTTAATTAATTGGTTTTTGCAATATAATTTATTATTTTCTTCAGTTGAATAGTTTTAAGTTTGGTTAGTCTTCCCCCTTGCAGTTTTTCTGCTTGGGGGAGAGTTTTTTGGATTCATTTTTTTTACTATGACGGACAACATGGAAAAGACAAACGGAATGGACAAAGACAACGAAAAGGCGCAACGGAAGAAAAATGAAGATAAAGAAGAAATGAAATATGGCAAGGAATACACGGTGGCAATTGAGTTGGAAGGAGAAGACAAGGTGACGACAATGGAACTACTAAGAGCAATTAAGGAGGTGTGTGGAGAGGTGGTGGGATGCCGAATGAAAGGGGAGAAGAAGTACGAAATTACGATGAGAAATGAAAAAGGAAAAGAACGTCTAATGGATGGATTAAGAATAAAGGATACAAAGATTCTGGCGAGAGATATTAATGTGAAGGAAGTGGTGGTGTCGTTCATGAATCTCCCAGTATATGTAGAAGACGGTGTGATACTGGGCAAGCTGAGTAGCTGGGGAGTGGCGGCTGTCTCGGAGATAAGGAGGAGAGTTTGGCCAGGAACAGAGGTGGTTGACGGGACACGTTTCTGCAAGGTCAAGTTCACAGAAAAAGTGACATCATTACCTTATTCTACAAGAATTGAGACGTTGGAGGGAGCAGAATATTTCAGAGTCATCCATGACAAACAGGTCAGAGTGTGTCGTATGTGTATTCAACCCGGGCACATAGTTAAAGACTGCCCGGAATTTAAGTGTTTTAAGTGTGGCAATCAAGGACACTATGCGAGGGAATGTGATGGAGAGAAGGAAAGGAATTTTTGTGGTGGATGCAGAAAGAGAGTGGCGGAGTGCAACTGTGGAGAGGTTAGGGCTGGAGAGGGGAGTCAAACACTATTCGAGGAAGCAGTTGTATTGTCGAAAGAAGGAGAAGAAGATGGAGGAGAGGACGTGGTGGAGGGTGGAGAGACGGAAGAAGGAAGAAGGAAGAAGGACCAGAAGATAAATGAAATTGGGAGCAGTATGGACTCAGAAGTAAGAAGAGGGAGTTTTCAGGAGGAGGGGGGGAGTGGAATGGGGGGAAGCACGGGGGACTCACAGGTTTTGGGGGAAGGCACAGCACTAACAAGTAGCTCGGGGGGTGAAGAAATGGAGGGGGTTATGGAGTTGATGACAATACCAGAGACGGTGATGAGCACGGGGAGCACAACGACTATACAAGAAACGGAGATGAATACGGGGAGCACAACGGATGTGGATGTCAAGAGGGTGAGTTGGCTGGAAAACATGGACTTGGAAGAGATATCGGATACGGAGGATGGAGAAAAGATTGAAAGAACGAGGGAAGGATACAGGAAGAGGAAAGCGGCGGGAAGAGGGGGAGAGAAAGGGTGGAAGAGGAAAGAAACTGGATAACAGGTAGAGGAAAATGAAATTATATTTTATCATTTTATTATTTATTAGAATGGTAAATATAATGTCAATAAATGCAAATGGATTGAGGACAATGGGAAAATTTAATAGAATAATAAAAATGAAGAAGTCAGATATTTTATGTATTCAAGAGACGCACTGGGATAATGTATGTGTTTTAGAAGTTAAAAAAATATGGAGGGATTTTATTTATGTAAACAACGGCAGAGGGAATTCAAGTGGGGTTGCTATTTTATTGAGGAGGGATGTGGTGGATAATGTGAAACAGATATATAATGATAATAATGGGAGGATTTTAATTGTAGATTTTGAATATATGAGTATGGTTTTTAGAATTATAAATATTTATGCGCCTAATACTGAAATAGAGCGCAAAGATTTATTTTTAGAAATAGGGAAATGGTGTGAGGGAAACTGTATTGTAGTTGGGGATTTTAATGTTAAAATGGATAGACTGGATATGACAAGAGGAGCTATTTTTAGAAGTGATGTATCTAGGGGGGTTTTAAAGAAGATGATGTTAGAAAAAGGAATAATTGATATATGGAGAGAGGAAAATCCAGAAAAAAGAGAATTTTCTAGAAGGCAGGTGGTTTTAGGGGATTTGAAACAAACGAGGATAGATCTGGTTTTAGTAAAAGAAGGTTTAAGGAATTTTATGAAAGATATTAAGTATGTTTTTACAACTTTTAGTGATCATGCAGGTTTAACATTTTCAGTGGGATTAGATAAGGAAAGAACAGGGGGTGGAATATGGTGTATGAATGCAGGGTATTTGGGAGATGAGGAATATGGGAAACAACTTAAATCTTTGATAGCATGTGAAATGGAGGATAAGCAGAAAGAGAATGATAAGTGTTCATGGTGGGATAAGGTTAAGGAAAAAATAAAAGTTTTTAGTATAGGATATGCAAGGAAAAAGAGAGGTAGGATGAAAAGAGAAGAAAATGAGTTGAGGGCTAAATTGGATAAAGAAATGAGGAAGTGTGACAGTGAACCTAATTATAATATAGGAAAGTTTTTGGAATTAAAAGCACAATTGACTAAATATGAAATAGATAAGTGTAAGGGTGCAATTATAAGAAGTAAGGCAAAGTATGTTTTGGAGGGGGAGAAATGTACTTCATTTTTTCTTGGTTTAGAGAAGAATAAACAGAGGAGAACATATATTAGAGAGATCGAAAATATAAAGGGTGAAGTTGTCAATGATTATGTAGAGGTTTTAGAAACAGTGCAGAATTTTTATAAGGATTTATTTAAGAAAGGGGAGGTGGATGAGGGGTGTGTAAAGGAGATATTGGATAGTGTGGATGTGCAAATTAATGTAGAGGATAAACAAATGTGTGATGGGAAGATAACATTGACTGAAGTTAAAGATGCGATTAAGGGTTTACAAGTAAATAAGAGTCCTGGAGTAGATGGAATAATTGCAGAGTTTTATAAAATATATGCCAGTTTTTTAGCACCTATTTTATTGGAAGTTTATCAATATATGGAGGATAATGATAGTATTTCTGAATCTATGGTGACAGGACTGATAACGATTTTATATAAAAATAAGGGGAGTAAATTAAAATTGGAGAATTATAGGCCAATTAGTTTATTAAATTCGGATTATAAGATTTTAGCAAAGATACTGGCAAATAGAATGAAGCAAGTTTTAAATGATATTATAGCACCTACACAGAATTATAGTGTGCCTGGTAGAGATATTGCGGATACAATTAATACAATTAGAGATGTGATAAATAAAATGAATCATGATAAGATGGGGGGAATTGTTTTAAGCATAGATTTAAATAAAGCTTTTGATAGGGTGGAACATGATTTTATGTTTAGGGTAATGGATAAATATGGTTTTGGTAATAGAATAATAGGATGGATAAAATTATTATATAAGAAGGCAAAAAGTAGGGTGAAATGTAATGGGGTTTTAACCGATTCTTTTATTCTTGAGAGATCTGTGAGACAGGGGTGTCCTTTATCAGCTTTATTATTCGTTTTATCGGTAGAACCTTTAGCAGCATTTCTTAAAAGAGATAATCTTATAAATTGTGTAGAGACTCCGCAAGGAGGTTTTAGTTTGATACATCAATACGCAGATGATACCACTATAACAGTTAGAGATGAGGGTAGTGTAAAAAGGGTGATGGAGTGTTTTAAAGTATATGGACAAGCATCGGGTGCAAAGGTTAACATGGAGAAGTCAGTAGTAATGTATATTGGGAAGATTAATGAGGGGAATTTTCCTTTTAAAGTGGTTAAAGATTATTTTAAGGTATTAGGAGTGTTTTTAGGGGTGAAAGAAATGGAAGCTAGGGATTTGACATGGAGTGGTGTAATAAATAAAGTTAGAAAGGTGGTAAATATGTGGAGGGGGAGGTCTTTGAAATTAAAAGGGAAAGTAATTGTCATAAATTCATTGTTGATGTCAATATTTATTTATGTAATGAATGTTTTGGATATGCCAGAATGGGTTTTATCTGAAATGAATAAAATTGTAGTTGATTTTTTATGGGAAGGGAAGGGGGTGAGAATAGCTTTTAAAACTTTGATTGCAGGTTATGAGGAGGGGGGTTTGAAGTTGGTAGATTTAAGTGTAAGGAAAACAGCAATTAGAGTAAAAATGGTACGGAAATATTTATTTGGTGAATTGGATTATGGGTGGAAAAGGTTTTTTAAAGAGTATTTGCAGGAGGTTGGGAGGATGGGGGACAATGGTTTATTGATGAGTATGAAGAAGGAAATGTTAGGTAATATACCTTTGTTTTACAGAGAAGTGTTTGAGGCTTGGGGGCGGTTTTTACCAAATATTTATTATGAATGTACCAGTTTAGAAAATATTTTAAATCAGCCGATATTTTTAAATCCAAAGATAAAGTGCAATAATATGATGTTGTTTTGTAAATATTTTATGAGGGCTGGGATGAGGCAGATAGGTGACATAGCATATGAGGTAATTCCTGGGTTTCTTCCATTTCAGGCTATATATGACAATGTGGTTGAAGTAGATGAAGAAATAAGTAAAACTACTGTGGAGAATATGTACAAGAAAATATTAGGATGTATTCCCGGGGAGTGGGTGATTTTAATAAACAAAGAGGTGGTCAAAAGATCTAGGGCTTTACCAGTTTTATATTATGAAAGTAATGGGGAGAAACATGATTTATCAGGGCTAAAAGTTAAAATGGTTTATAGAAAATGTATTTTAAAAGAGATAAAAAGTCCTGCTGCGGAGAAAGTGTGGTCTAGGGTGTTTCCAAACATGGATGTAAAATCAATATGGAAGAATGTAAATGTAAAATATAATTTTATAGAATGTGAAGACAATGATTTTAAATTGAAACATAATAGGATTTTTACAAATGTGGTTTTGCATCAAATAAATAGGGATATTAAAAGAGAATGCGATATTTGTGGTACGGGGGTGGAAAATTTGATGCACTTTTTTATTGAATGTAGTAGGTTGAAAGACTTTCACGAGTTTTTAAAAGGGCTTTTAGTAAAACATTGGGGAGAAGAGATTTTTACTGGGGTGGAGTGGAGGAGGTTGTTTCTTTTTGGTGTAAATGGGAAAAGTAAAGTTTTAAATTTTAATTTGGTGAATTTTATACTAAGTCATGCTAGATATGCGATAAGATTAAGAAGAAATTTAGGTCATTATGAAGGGAAAATTGTGAGTGTGGAAGGTTTTTTTAGGAGCATATTAGAGAGAGATATAGAGATAATATATAGATACGGTGGAGGAAATTTTGAAAAATTGTTTGTGTGGGGGAGTACTTTTATTGAAATTCTGTCAAATGGGAAACTTGTATTTCATTATTAAGTGGATTTAGTGGATGATTGTGTTTTTTAATAGGTTTTATTTTATTTATTTTTTATTTTTTGATTTTGTAAAAGGATGAATTGTTCATCCTTTTTTATTATTGATTGAATGTTGTAAATATTATGTGTTTTTTCATAATAAAAGATAAAAAAAAAAAAAAAAAATACGCCCGATCTCGTCCGATCTCGGAAGCTAAGCAGGGTCGGGCCTGGTTAGTACTTGGATGGGAGACCGCCTGGGAATACCAGGTGCTGTAAGCTTTTTGCTCCAGTAGAGGGTTCTCTTGTGTCATGCGTGGAGCAACTGCCTTTTATTTATCGCCCTAATAATATCATGTCTTTTATTGGACTAAATGCAGTTTGTTAGTGCTTCCCTGCCCTGCCCTGATCAAATCAAATAATGGACAGTGCGTTTCCCTCAAAATGTAGGAAGTACATTCAGCATTTGTTTTTAGGCTAGGAGACTGTCAATGTCTGTAGTCCGTTAGGGCCCTGTAAAATCCCTTCAATGTTTTGCCTGACCCCCCCCCCCCCCCCCCCCCCCAAATTCCCCCTTTTCTCCATTTACTTTTCCCCGTTCGTCCCTGTTTCTGCAGGTTTTCGCTCTCAAAATAAACCTTTTTTATTAATAGAAAAACAACACGATTGGATGTCCATGACAATGTTTAAACCCTATCAGGAGACCACTTTTGTAGTTACCCTTAAACGCAAGTGTGCGCCAGGAAGAGACCTTAGTTTGGTTAAGCGGTGTTGCTGTAGCGCTCGTGTTGTAGCGCTCGTGTTATTGCGGAGTTTGCAAAACAAATGGCCACTGGATTGATGCAAATAATCATGATATAATTCTTCCAGGCTGGCATAGGCTACTTTGCAGTTAACTTTTAATTGAGAAGGTTTTGGGGGAAGCCTTTCCTTTTCTACCAGAAGAAGGTTATATCATTAGCCTCATAAGCTAACGGCTACACAAAGTGTAGACATGCGCGCGCTCCGCACGCATGCGCACAGAAACTGGGCAGTCCTGTGCCGTTTCTGAAAGTTGCGTGGAAATACGAATCACTGATGCATTTTGTTCATGTCTTATGATTCACTTGGGCAAATGAATGCATTTTCTAACAAGTTGAAGGGATTTAGTTGACTTCCTCCTTAGTTCAAAATTTTTGAATAATGTTGAATTCCTGTTTGAATGTCTGGATTCCGTGCCGTATTTTATAGGGCCCTAGTCCATGAAGTTGTCATAAGTGTCAACATAGGATATGCCCCCCCCCCCAAGAGTGAAATATATGGCCTGGAAATGTAAGCAAGGTTTGAGCTTTTTCAGTGTGTTGAGTCACAACGTGGACATTCCTCTGTCTCCCGATGAGTGAGCGACACATTGCCTTTATATAGTGTACCAAGAGTTTGCCCTTCGCTTACGGCCATACCAGCCTGAATACGCCCGATCTCGTCCGATCTCGGAAGCTAAGCAGGGTCGGGCCTGGTTAGTACTTGGATGGGAGACCGCCTGGGAATACCAGGTGCTGTAAGCTTTTTGCTCCAGTAGAGGGTTCTCTTGTGTCATGCGTGGAGCAACTGCCTTTTATTTATCGCCCTAATAATATCATGTCTTTTATTGGACTAAATGCAGTTTGTTAGTGCTTCCCTGCCCTGCCCTGATCAAATCAAATAATGGACAGTGCGTTTCCCTCAAAATGTAGGAAGTACATTCAGCATTTGTTTTTAGGCTAGGAGACTGTCAATGTCTGTAGTCCGTTAGGGCCCTGTAAAATCCCTTCAATGTTTTGCCTGATCCCCCCCCCCCCCCCCCCCCCCAAATTCCCCCTTTTCTCCATTTACTTTTCCCCGTTCGTCCCTGTTTCTGCAGGTTTTCGCTCTCAAAATAAACCTTTTTTATTAATATAAAAACAACACGATTGGATGTCCATGACAATGTTTAAACCCTATCAGGAGACCACTTTTGTAGTTACCCTTAAACGCAAGTGTGCGCCAGGAAGAGACCTTAGTTTGGTTAAGCGGTGTTGCTGTAGCGCTCGTGTTGTAGCGCTCGTGTTATTGCGGAGTTTGCAAAACAAATGGCCACTGGATTGATGCAAATAATCATGATATAATTCTGCCAGGCTGGCATAGGCTACTTTGCAGTTAACTTTTAATTGAGAAGGTTTTGGGGGAAGCCTTTCCTTTTCTACCAGAAGAAGGTTATATCATTAGCCTCATAAGCTAACGGCTACACAAAGTGTAGACATGCGCGCGCTCCGCACGCATGCGCACAGAAACTGGGCAGTCCTGTGCCGTTTCTGAAAGTTGCGTAGAAATACGAATCACTGATGCATTTTGTTCATGTCTTATGATTCACTTGGGCAAATGAATGCATTTTCTAACAAGTTGAAGGGATTTAGTTGACTTCCTCCTTAGTTCAAAACATTTTTGAATAATGTTGAATTTCTGTTTGAATGTCTGGATTCCGTGCCGTATTTTATAGGGCCCTAGTCCATGAAGTTGTCATAAGTGTCAACATAGGATATGCCCCCCCCCCCCCCCAAGAGTGAAATATATGGCCTGGAAATGTAAGCAAGGTTTGAGCTTTTTCAGTGTGTTGAGTCACAACGTGGACATTCCTCTGTCTCCCGATGAGTGAGCGACACATTGCCTTTATATAGTGTACCAAGAGTTTGCCCTTCGCTTACGGCCATACCAGCCTGAATACGCCCGATCTCGTCCGATCTCGGAAGCTAAGCAGGGTCGGGCCTGGTTAGTACTTGGATGGGAGACCGCCTGGGAATACCAGGTGCTGTAAGCTTTTTGCTCCAGTAGAGGGTTCTCTTGTGTCATGCGTGGAGCAACTGCCTTTTATTTATCGCCCTAATAATATCATGTCTTTTATTGGACTAAATGCAGTTTGTTAGTGCTTCCCTGCCCTGCCCTGATCAAATCAAATAATGGACAGTGCGTTTCCCTCAAAATGTAGGCAGTACATTCAGCATTTGTTTTTAGGCTAGGAGACTGTCAATGTCTGTAGTCCGTTAGGGCCCTGTAAAATCCCTTCAATGTTTTGCCTGATCCCCCCCCCAAATTCCCCCTTTTCTCCATTTACTTTTCCCCGTTCGTCCCTGTTTCTGCAGGTTTTCGCTCTCAAAATAAACCTTTTTTATTAATAGAAAAACAACACGATTGGATGTCCATGACAATGTTTAAACCCTATCAGGAGACCACTTTTGTAGTTACCCTTAAACGCAAGTGTGCGCCAGGAAGAGACCTTAGTTTGGTTAAGCGGTGTTGCTGTAGCGCTCGTGTTGTAGCGCTCGTGTTATTGCGGAGTTTGCAAAACAAATGGCCACTGGATTGATGCAAATAATCATGATATAATTCTTCCAGGCTGGCATAGGCTACTTTGCAGTTAACTTTTAATTGAGAAGGTTTTGGGGGAAGCCTTTCCTTTTCTACCAGAAGAAGGTTATATCATTAGCCTCATAAGCTAACGGCTACACAAAGTGTAGACATGCGCGCGCTCCGCACGCATGCGCACAGAAACTGGGCAGTCCTGTGCCGTTTCTGAAAGTTGCGTGGAAATACGAATCACTGATGCATTTTGTTCATGTCTTATGATTCACTTGGGCAAATGAATGCATTTTCTAACAAGTTGAAGGGATTTAGTTGACTTCCTCCTTAGTTCAAAATTTTTTGAATAATGTTGAATTCCTGTTTGAATGTCTGGATTCCGTGCCGTATTTTATAGGGCCCTAGTCCATGAAGTTGTCATAAGTGTCAACATAGGATATGCCCCCCCCCCCAAGAGTGAAATATATGGCCTGGAAATGTAAGCAAGGTTTGAGCTTTTTCAGTGTGTTGAGTCACAACGTGGACATTCCTCTGTCTCCCGATGAGTGAGCGACACATTGCCTTTATATAGTGTACCAAGAGTTTGCCCTTCGCTTACGGCCATACCAGCCTGAATACGCCCGATCTCGTCCGATCTCGGAAGCTAAGCAGGGTCGGGCCTGGTTAGTACTTGGATGGGAGACCGCCTGGGAATACCAGGTGCTGTAAGCTTTTTGCTCCAGTAGAGGGTTCTCTTGTGTCATGCGTGGAGCAACTGCCTTTTATTTATCGCCCTAATAATATCATGTCTTTTATTGGACTAAATGCAGTTTGTTAGTGCTTCCCTGCCCTGCCCTGATCAAATCAAATAATGGACAGTGCGTTTCCCTCAAAATGTAGGAAGTACATTCAGCATTTGTTTTTAGGCTAGGAGACTGTCAATGTCTGTAGTCCGTTAGGGCCCTGTAAAATCCCTTCAATGTTTTGCCTGACCCCCCCCCAAATTCCCCCTTTTCTCCATTTACTTTTCCCCGTTCGTCCCTGTTTCTGCAGGTTTTCGCTCTCAAAATAAACCTTTTTTATTAATAGAAAAACAACACGATTGGATGTCCATGACAATGTTTAAACCCTATCAGGAGACCACTTTTGTAGTTACCCTTAAACGCAAGTGTGCGCCAGGAAGAGACCTTAGTTTGGTTAAGCGGTGTTGCTGTAGCGCTCGTGTTGTAGCGCTCGTGTTATTGCGGAGTTTGCAAAACAAATGGCCACTGGATTGATGCAAATAATCATGATATAATTCTTCCAGGCTGGCATAGGCTACTTTGCAGTTAACTTTTAATTGAGAAGGTTTTGGGGGAAGCCTTTCCTTTTCTACCAGAAGAAGGTTATATCATTAGCCTCATAAGCTAACGGCTACACAAAGTGTAGACATGCGCGCGCTCCGCACGCATGCGCACAGAAACTGGGCAGTCCTGTGCCGTTTCTGAAAGTTGCGTGGAAATACGAATCACTGATGCATTTTGTTCATGTCTTATGATTCACTTGGGCAAATGAATGCATTTTCTAACAAGTTGAAGGGATTTAGTTGACTTCCTCCTTAGTTCAAAAATTTTTGAATAATGTTGAATTCCTGTTTGAATGTCTGGATTCCGTGCCGTATTTTATAGGGCCCTAGTCCATGAAGTTGTCATAAGTGTCAACATAGGATATGCCCCCCCCCCCCAAGAGTGAAATATATGGCCTGGAAATGTAAGCAAGGTTTGAGCTTTTTCAGTGTGTTGAGTCACAACGTGGACATTCCTCTGTCTCCCGATGAGTGAGCGACACATTGCCTTTATATAGTGTACCAAGAGTTTGCCCTTCGCTTACGGCCATACCAGCCTGAATACGCCCGATCTCGTCCGATCTCGGAAGCTAAGCAGGGTCGGGCCTGGTTAGTACTTGGATGGGAGACCGCCTGGGAATACCAGGTGCTGTAAGCTTTTTGCTCCAGTAGAGGGTTCTCTTGTGTCATGCGTGGAGCAACTGCCTTTTATTTATCGCCCTAATAATATCATGTCTTTTATTGGACTAAATGCAGTTTGTTAGTGCTTCCCTGCCCTGCCCTGATCAAATCAAATAATGGACAGTGCGTTTCCCTCAAAATGTAGGAAGTACATTCAGCATTTGTTTTTAGGCTAGGAGACTGTCAATGTCTGTAGTCCGTTAGGGCCCTGTAAAATCCCTTCAATGTTTTGCCTGATCCCCCCCCCCCCCCCCCCCCCCAAATTCCCCCTTTTCTCCATTTACTTTTCCCCGTTCGTCCCTGTTTCTGCAGGTTTTCGCTCTCAAAATAAACCTTTTTTATTAATATAAAAACAACACGATTGGATGTCCATGACAATGTTTAAACCCTATCAGGAGACCACTTTTGTAGTTACCCTTAAACGCAAGTGTGCGCCAGGAAGAGACCTTAGTTTGGTTAAGCGGTGTTGCTGTAGCGCTCGTGTTGTAGCGCTCGTGTTATTGCGGAGTTTGCAAAACAAATGGCCACTGGATTGATGCAAATAATCATGATATAATTCTGCCAGGCTGGCATAGGCTACTTTGCAGTTAACTTTTAATTGAGAAGGTTTTGGGGGAAGCCTTTCCTTTTCTACCAGAAGAAGGTTATATCATTAGCCTCATAAGCTAACGGCTACACAAAGTGTAGACATGCGCGCGCTCCGCACGCATGCGCACAGAAACTGGGCAGTCCTGTGCCGTTTCTGAAAGTTGCGTAGAAATACGAATCACTGATGCATTTTGTTCATGTCTTATGATTCACTTGGGCAAATGAATGCATTTTCTAACAAGTTGAAGGGATTTAGTTGACTTCCTCCTTAGTTCAAAACATTTTTGAATAATGTTGAATTTCTGTTTGAATGTCTGGATTCCGTGCCGTATTTTATAGGGCCCTAGTCCATGAAGTTGTCATAAGTGTCAACATAGGATATGCCCCCCCCCCCCCCAAGAGTGAAATATATGGCCTGGAAATGTAAGCAAGGTTTGAGCTTTTTCAGTGTGTTGAGTCACAACGTGGACATTCCTCTGTCTCCCGATGAGTGAGCGACACATTGCCTTTATATAGTGTACCAAGAGTTTGCCCTTCGCTTACGGCCATACCAGCCTGAATACGCCCGATCTCGTCCGATCTCGGAAGCTAAGTAGGGTCGGGCCTGGTTAGTACTTGGATGGGAGACCGCCTGGGAATACCAGGTGCTGTAAGCTTTTTGCTCCAGTAGAGGGTTCTCTTGTGTCATGCGTGGAGCAACTGCCTTTTATTTATCGCCCTAATAATATCATGTCTTTTATTGGACTAAATGCAGTTTGTTAGTGCTTCCCTGCCCTGCCCTGATCAAATCAAATAATGGACAGTGCGTTTCCCTCAAAATGTAGGAAGTACATTCAGCATTTGTTTTTAGGCTAGGAGACTGTCAATGTCTGTAGTCCGTTAGGGCCCTGTAAAATCCCTTCAATGTTTTGCCTGATCCCCCCCCCCCCCCCCCCCCCCCAAATTCCCCCTTTTCTCCATTTACTTTTCCCCGTTCGTCCCTGTTTCTGCAGGTTTTCGCTCTCAAAATAAACCTTTTTTATTAATATAAAAACAACACGATTGGATGTCCATGACAATGTTTAAACCCTATCAGGAGACCACTTTTGTAGTTACCCTTAAACGCAAGTGTGCGCCAGGAAGAGACCTTAGTTTGGTTAAGCGGTGTTGCTGTAGCGCTCGTGTTGTAGCGCTCGTGTTATTGCGGAGTTTGCAAAACAAATGGCCACTGGATTGATGCAAATAATCATGATATAATTCTGCCAGGCTGGCATAGGCTACTTTGCAGTTAACTTTTAATTGAGAAGGTTTTGGGGGAAGCCTTTCCTTTTCTACCAGAAGAAGGTTATATCATTAGCCTCATAAGCTAACGGCTACACAAAGTGTAGACATGCGCGCGCTCCGCACGCATGCGCACAGAAACTGGGCAGTCCTGTGCCGTTTCTGAAAGTTGCGTGAGAAATACGAATCACTGATGCATTTTGTTCATGTCTTATGATTCACTTGGGCAAATGAATGCATTTTCTAACAAGTTGAAGGGATTTAGTTGACTTCCTCCTTAGTTCAAAACATTTTTGAATAATGTTGAATTTCTGTTTGAATGTCTGGATTCCGTGCCGTATTTATAGGGCCCTAGTCCATGAAGTTGTCATAAGTGTCAACATAGGATATGCCCCCCTCCCCCCCCCCCAAGAGTGAAATATATGGCCTGGAAATGTAAGCAAGGTTTGAGCTTTTTCAGTGTGTTGAGTCACAACGTGGACATTCCTCTGTTCTCCCGATGAGTGAGCGACACATTGCCTTTATATAGTGTACCAAGAGTTTGCCCTTCGCTTACGGCCATACCAGCCTGAATACGCCCGATCTCGTCCGATCTCGGAAGCTAAGCAGGGTCGGGCCTGGTTAGTACTTGGATGGGAGACCGCCTGGGAATACCAGGTGCTGTAAGCTTTTTGCTCCAGTAGAGGGTTCTCTTGTGTCATGCGTGGAGCAACTGCCTTTTATTTATCACCCTAATAATATCATGTCTTTTATTGGACTAAATGCAGTTTGTTAGTGCTTCCCTGCCCTGCCCTGATCAAATCAAATAATGGACCGTGCGTTTCCCTCAAAATGTAGGCAGTACATTCAGCATTTGTTTTTAGGCTAGGAGACTGTCAATGTCTGTAGTCCGTTAGGGCCCTGTAAAATCCCTTCAATGTTTTGCCTGATCCCCCCCCCCCCCCCCCCCCCCCAAATTCCCCCTTTTCTCCATTTACTTTTCCCCGTTCGTCCCTGTTTCTGCAGGTTTTCGCTCTCAAAATAAACCTTTTTTATTAATAGAAAAACAACACGATTGGATGTCCATGACAATGTTTAAACCCTATCAGGAGACCACTTTTGTAGTTACCCTTAAACGCAAGTGTGCGCCAGGAAGAGACCTTAGTTTGGTTAAGCGGTGTTGCTGTAGCGCTCGTGTTGTAGCGCTCGTGTTATTGCGGAGTTTGCAAAACAAATGGCCACTGGATTGATGCAAATAATCATGATATAATTCTGCCAGGCTGGCATAGGCTACTTTGCAGTTAACTTTTAATTGAGAAGGTTTTGGGGGAAGCCTTTCCTTTTCTACCAGAAGAAGGTTATATCATTAGCCTCATAAGCTAACGGCTACACAAAGTGTAGACATGCGCGCGCTCCGCACGCATGCGCACAGAAACTGGGCAGTCCTGTGCCGTTTCTGAAAGTTGCGTGGAAATACGAATCACTGATGCATTTTGTTCATGTCTTATGATTCACTTGGGCAAATGAATGCATTTTCTAACAAGTTGAAGGGATTTAGTTGACTTCCTCCTTAGTTCAATTTTTTTTGAATAATGTTGAATTTCTGTTTGAATGTCTGGATTCCGTGCCGTATTTTATAGGGCCCTAGTCCATGAAGTTGTCATAAGTGTCAACATAGGATATGCCCCCCCCCCCCCCCAAGAGTGAAATATATGGCCTGGAAATGTAAGCAAGGTTTGAGCTTTTTCAGTGTGTTGAGTCACAACGTGGACATTCCTCTGTTTCCCGATGAGTGAGCGACACATTGCCTTTATATAGTGTACCAAGAGTTTGCCCTTCGCTTACGGCCATACCAGCCTGAATACGCCCGATCTCGTCCGATCTCGGAAGCTAAGCAGGGTCGGGCCTGGTTAGTACTTGGATGGGAGACCGCCTGGGAATACCAGGTGCTGTAAGCTTTTTGCTCCAGTAGAGGGTTCTCTTGTGTCATGCGTGGAGCAACTGCCTTTTATTTATCACCCTAATAATATCATGTCTTTTATTGGACTAAATGCAGTTTGTTAGTGCTTCCCTGCCCTGCCCTGATCAAATCAAATAATGGACCGTGCGTTTCCCTCAAAATGTAGGCAGTACATTCAGCATTTGTTTTTAGGCTAGGAGACTGTCAATGTCTGTAGTCCGTTAGGGCCCTGTAAAATCCCTTCAATGTTTTGCCTGATCCCCCCCCCCCCCCCCCCAAATTCCCCCTTTTCTCCATTTACTTTTCCCCGTTCGTCCCTGTTTCTGCAGGTTTTCGCTCTCAAAATAAACCTTTTTTATTAATAGAAAAACAACACGATTGGATGTCCATGACAATGTTTAAACCCTATCAGGAGACCACTTTTGTAGTTACCCTTAAACGCAAGTGTGCGCCAGGAAGAGACCTTAGTTTGGTTAAGCGGTGTTGCTGTAGCGCTCGTGTTGTAGCGCTCGTGTTATTGCGGAGTTTGCAAAACAAATGGCCACTGGATTGATGCAAATAATCATGATATAATTCTGCCAGGCTGGCATAGGCTACTTTGCAGTTAACTTTTAATTGAGAAGGTTTTGGGGGAAGCCTTTCCTTTTCTACCAGAAGAAGGTTATATCATTAGCCTCATAAGCTAACGGCTACACAAAGTGTAGACATGCGCGCGCTCCGCACGCATGCGCACAGAAACTGGGCAGTCCTGTGCCGTTTCTGAAAGTTGCGTGGAAATACGAATCACTGATGCATTTTGTTCATGTCTTATGATTCACTTGGGCAAATGAATGCATTTTCTAACAAGTTGAAGGGATTTAGTTGACTTCCTCCTTAGTTCAAAACATTTTTGAATAATGTTGAATTTCTGTTTGAATGTCTGGATTCCGTGCCGTATTTTATAGGGCCCTAGTCCATGAAGTTGTCATAAGTGTCAACATAGGATATGCCCCCCCCCCCCCCCCCCAAGAGTGAAATATATGGCCTGGAAATGTAAGCAAGGTTTGAGCTTTTTCAGTGTGTTGAGTCACAACGTGGACATTCCTCTGTCTCCCGATGAGTGAGCGACACATTGCCTTTATATAGTGTACCAAGAGTTTGCCCTTCGCTTACGGCCATACCAGCCTGAATACGCCATTCCTGATTGGAGAAGTGACGACAGGTGCGAGTGTCTGAGCTGTGAGTGAGTGTTTGCTGGAGAGTGTTTGCTCGAGAGCTATTTTTGTTAATTAATTGGTTTTTGCAATATAATTTATTATTTTCTTCAGTTGAATAGTTTTAAAGTTTGGTTAGTCTTCCCCCTTGCAGTTTTTCTGCTTGGGGGAGAGCTTTTTTGGATTCCATTTTTTTATACTATGACGGACAACATGGAAAAGACAAACGGAATGGACAAAGACAACGAAAAGGCGCAACGGAAGAAAAATGAAGATAAAGAAGAATGAAATATGGCAAGGAATACACGGTGGCAATTGAGTTGGAAGGAGAAGACAAAGGTGACGACAATGGAACTACTAAGAGCAATTAAGGAGGTGTGTGGAGAGGTGGTGGGATGCCGAATGAAAGGGAGAAAGAAGTACGAAATTACGATGAGAAATGAAAAAGGAAAAGAACGTCTAATGGATGGATTAAGAATAAAGGATACAAAGATTCTGGCGAGAGATATTAATGTGAAGGAAGTGGTGGTGTCGTTCATGAATCTCCCAGTATATGTAGAAGACGGTGTGATACTGGGCAAGCTGAGTAGCTGGGGAGTGGCGGCTGTCTCGGAGATAAGGAGGAGAGTTTGGCCAGGAACAGAGGTGGTTGACGGGACACGTTTCTGCAAGGTCAAGTTCACAGAAAAAGTGACATCATTACCTTATTCTACAAGAATTGAGACGTTGGAGGGAGCAGAATATTTCAGAGTCATCCATGACAAACAGGTCAGAGTGTGTCGTATGTGTATTCAACCCGGGCACATAGTTAAAGACTGCCCGGAATTTAAGTGTTTTAAGTGTGGCAATCAAGGACACTATGCGAGGGAATGTGATGGAGAGAAGGAAAGGAATTTTTGTGGTGGATGCAGAAAGAGAGTGGCGGAGTGCAACTGTGGAGAGGTTAGGGCTGGAGAGGGGAGTCAAACACTATTCGAGGAAGCAGTTGTATTGTCGAAAGAAGGAGAAGAAGATGGAGGAGAGGACGTGGTGGAGGGTGGAGAGACGGAAGAAGGAAGAAGGAAGAAGGACCAGAAGATAAATGAAATTGGGAGCAGTATGGACTCAGAAGTAAGAAGAGGGAGTTTTCAGGAGGAGGGGGGGAGTGGAATGGGGGGAAGCACGGGGGACTCACAGGTTTTGGGGGAAGGCACAGCACTAACAAGTAGCTCGGGGGGTGAAGAAATGGAGGGGGTTATGGAGTTGATGACAATACCAGAGACGGTGATGAGCACGGGGAGCACAACGACTATACAAGAAACGGAGATGAATACGGGGAGCACAACGGATGTGGATGTCAAGAGGGTGAGTTGGCTGGAAAACATGGACTTGGAAGAGATATCGGATACGGAGGATGGAGAAAAGATTGAAAGAACGAGGGAAGGATACAGGAAGAGGAAAGCGGCGGGAAGAGGGGGAGAGAAAGGGTGGAAGAGGAAAGAAACTGGATAACAGGTAGAGGAAAATGAAATTATATTTTATCATTTTATTATTTATTAGAATGGTAAATATAATGTCAATAAATGCAAATGGATTGAGGACAATGGGAAAATTTAATAGAATAATAAAAATGAAGAAGTCAGATATTTTATGTATTCAAGAGACGCACTGGGATAATGTATGTGTTTTAGAAGTTAAAAAAATATGGAGGGATTTTATTTATGTAAACAACGGCAGAGGGAATTCAAGTGGGGTTGCTATTTTATTGAGGAGGGATGTGGTGGATAATGTGAAACAGATATATAATGATAATAATGGGAGGATTTTAATTGTAGATTTTGAATATATGAGTATGGTTTTTAGAATTATAAATATTTATGCGCCTAATACTGAAATAGAGCGCAAAGATTTATTTTTAGAAATAGGGAAATGGTGTGAGGGAAACTGTATTGTAGTTGGGGATTTTAATGTTAAAATGGATAGACTGGATATGACAAGAGGAGCTATTTTTAGAAGTGATGTATCTAGGGGGGTTTTAAAGAAGATGATGTTAGAAAAAGGAATAATTGATATATGGAGAGAGGAAAATCCAGAAAAAAGAGAATTTTCTAGAAGGCAGGTGGTTTTAGGGGATTTGAAACAAACGAGGATAGATCTGGTTTTAGTAAAAGAAGGTTTAAGGAATTTTATGAAAGATATTAAGTATGTTTTTACAACTTTTAGTGATCATGCAGGTTTAACATTTTCAGTGGGATTAGATAAGGAAAGAACAGGGGGTGGAATATGGTGTATGAATGCAGGGTATTTGGGAGATGAGGAATATGGGAAACAACTTAAATCTTTGATAGCATGTGAAATGGAGGATAAGCAGAAAGAGAATGATAAGTGTTCATGGTGGGATAAGGTTAAGGAAAAAATAAAAGTTTTTAGTATAGGATATGCAAGGAAAAAGAGAGGTAGGATGAAAAGAGAAGAAAATGAGTTGAGGGCTAAATTGGATAAAGAAATGAGGAAGTGTGACAGTGAACCTAATTATAATATAGGAAAGTTTTTGGAATTAAAAGCACAATTGACTAAATATGAAATAGATAAGTGTAAGGGTGCAATTATAAGAAGTAAGGCAAAGTATGTTTTGGAGGGGGAGAAATGTACTTCATTTTTTCTTGGTTTAGAGAAGAATAAACAGAGGAGAACATATATTAGAGAGATCGAAAATATAAAGGGTGAAGTTGTCAATGATTATGTAGAGGTTTTAGAAACAGTGCAGAATTTTTATAAGGATTTATTTAAGAAAGGGGAGGTGGATGAGGGGTGTGTAAAGGAGATATTGGATAGTGTGGATGTGCAAATTAATGTAGAGGATAAACAAATGTGTGATGGGAAGATAACATTGACTGAAGTTAAAGATGCGATTAAGGGTTTACAAGTAAATAAGAGTCCTGGAGTAGATGGAATAATTGCAGAGTTTTATAAAATATATGCCAGTTTTTTAGCACCTATTTTATTGGAAGTTTATCAATATATGGAGGATAATGATAGTATTTCTGAATCTATGGTGACAGGACTGATAACGATTTTATATAAAAATAAGGGGAGTAAATTAAAATTGGAGAATTATAGGCCAATTAGTTTATTAAATTCGGATTATAAGATTTTAGCAAAGATACTGGCAAATAGAATGAAGCAAGTTTTAAATGATATTATAGCACCTACACAGAATTATAGTGTGCCTGGTAGAGATATTGCGGATACAATTAATACAATTAGAGATGTGATAAATAAAATGAATCATGATAAGATGGGGGGAATTGTTTTAAGCATAGATTTAAATAAAGCTTTTGATAGGGTGGAACATGATTTTATGTTTAGGGTAATGGATAAATATGGTTTTGGTAATAGAATAATAGGATGGATAAAATTATTATATAAGAAGGCAAAAAGTAGGGTGAAATGTAATGGGGTTTTAACCGATTCTTTTATTCTTGAGAGATCTGTGAGACAGGGGTGTCCTTTATCAGCTTTATTATTCGTTTTATCGGTAGAACCTTTAGCAGCATTTCTTAAAAGAGATAATCTTATAAATTGTGTAGAGACTCCGCAAGGAGGTTTTAGTTTGATACATCAATACGCAGATGATACCACTATAACAGTTAGAGATGAGGGTAGTGTAAAAAGGGTGATGGAGTGTTTTAAAGTATATGGACAAGCATCGGGTGCAAAGGTTAACATGGAGAAGTCAGTAGTAATGTATATTGGGAAGATTAATGAGGGGAATTTTCCTTTTAAAGTGGTTAAAGATTATTTTAAGGTATTAGGAGTGTTTTTAGGGGTGAAAGAAATGGAAGCTAGGGATTTGACATGGAGTGGTGTAATAAATAAAGTTAGAAAGGTGGTAAATATGTGGAGGGGGAGGTCTTTGAAATTAAAAGGGAAAGTAATTGTCATAAATTCATTGTTGATGTCAATATTTATTTATGTAATGAATGTTTTGGATATGCCAGAATGGGTTTTATCTGAAATGAATAAAATTGTAGTTGATTTTTTATGGGAAGGGAAGGGGGTGAGAATAGCTTTTAAAACTTTGATTGCAGGTTATGAGGAGGGGGGTTTGAAGTTGGTAGATTTAAGTGTAAGGAAAACAGCAATTAGAGTAAAAATGGTACGTAAATATTTATTTGGTGAATTGGATTATGGGTGGAAAAGGTTTTTTAAAGAGTATTTGCAGGAGGTTGGGAGGATGGGGGACAATGGTTTATTGATGAGTATGAAGAAGGAAATGTTAGGTAATATACCTTTGTTTTACAGAGAAGTGTTTGAGGCTTGGGGGCGGTTTTTACCAAATATTTATTATGAATGTACCAGTTTAGAAAATATTTTAAATCAGCCGATATTTTTAAATCCAAAGATAAAGTGCAATAATATGATGTTGTTTTGTAAATATTTTATGAGGGCTGGGATGAGGCAGATAGGTGACATAGCATATGAGGTAATTCCTGGGTTTCTTCCATTTCAGGCTATATATGACAATGTGGTTGAAGTAGATGAAGAAATAAGTAAAACTACTGTGGAGAATATGTACAAGAAAATATTAGGATGTATTCCCGGGGAGTGGGTGATTTTAATAAACAAAGAGGTGGTCAAAAGATCTAGGGCTTTACCAGTTTTATATTATGAAAGTAATGGGGAGAAACATGATTTATCAGGTCTAAAAGTTAAAATGGTTTATAGAAAATGTATTTTAAAAGAGATAAAAAGTCCTGCTGCGGAGAAAGTGTGGTCTAGGGTGTTTCCAAACATGGATGTAAAATCAATATGGAAGAATGTAAATGTAAAATATAATTTTATAGAATGTGAAGACAATGATTTTAAATTGAAACATAATAGGATTTTTACAAATGTGGTTTTGCATCAAATAAATAGGGATATTAAAAGAGAATGCGATATTTGTGGTACGGGGGTGGAAAATTTGATGCACTTTTTTATTGAATGTAGTAGGTTGAAAGACTTTCACGAGTTTTTAAAAGGGCTTTTAGTAAAACATTGGGGAGAAGAGATTTTTACTGGGGTGGAGTGGAGGAGGTTGTTTCTTTTTGGTGTAAATGGGAAAAGTAAAGTTTTAAATTTTAATTTGGTGAATTTTATACTAAGTCATGCTAGATATGCGATAAGATTAAGAAGGAATTTAGGTCATTATGAAGGGAAAATTGTGAGTGTGGAAGGTTTTTTTAGGAGCATATTAGAGAGAGATATAGAGATAATATATAGATACGGTGGAGGAAATTTTGAAAAATTGTTTGTGTGGGGGAGTACTTTTATTGAAATTCTGTCAAATGGGAAACTTGTATTTCATTATTAAGTGGATTTAGTGGATGATTGTGTTTTTTAATAGGTTTTATTTTATTTATTTTTTATTTTTTGATTTTGTAAAAGGATGAATTGTTCATCCTTTTTTATTATTGATTGAATGTTGTAAATATTATGTGTTTTTTCATAATAAAAGATAAAAAAAAAAAAAAAAAAAAAAATACGCCCGATCTCGTCCGATCTCGGAAGCTAAGCAGGGTCGGGCCTGGTTAGTACTTGGATGGGAGACCGCCTGGGAATACCAGGTGCTGTAAGCTTTTTGCTCCAGTAGAGGGTTCTCTTGTGTCATGCGTGGAGCAACTGCCTTTTATTTATCACCCTAATAATATCATGTCTTTTATTGGACTAAATGCAGTTTGTTAGTGCTTCCCTGCCCTGCCCTGATCAAATCAAATAATGGACCGTGCGTTTCCCTCAAAATGTAGGCAGTACATTCAGCATTTGTTTTTAGGCTAGGAGACTGTCAATGTCTGTAGTCCGTTAGGGCCCTGTAAAATCCCTTCAATGTTTTGCCTGATCCCCCCCCCCCCCCCCCCCCCCCAAATTCCCCCTTTTCTCCATTTACTTTTCCCCGTTCGTCCCTGTTTCTGCAGGTTTTCGCTCTCAAAATAAACCTTTTTTATTAATAGAAAAACAACACGATTGGATGTCCATGACAATGTTTAAACCCTATCAGGAGACCACTTTTGTAGTTACCCTTAAACGCAAGTGTGCGCCAGGAAGAGACCTTAGTTTGGTTAAGCGGTGTTGCTGTAGCGCTCGTGTTGTAGCGCTCGTGTTATTGCGGAGTTTGCAAAACAAATGGCCACTGGATTGATGCAAATAATCATGATATAATTCTGCCAGGCTGGCATAGGCTACTTTGCAGTTAACTTTTAATTGAGAAGGTTTTGGGGGAAGCCTTTCCTTTTCTACCAGAAGAAGGTTATATCATTAGCCTCATAAGCTAACGGCTACACAAAGTGTAGACATGCGCGCGCTCCGCACGCATGCGCACAGAAACTGGGCAGTCCTGTGCCGTTTCTGAAAGTTGCGTGGAAATACGAATCACTGATGCATTTTGTTCATGTCTTATGATTCACTTGGGCAAATGAATGCATTTTCTAACAAGTTGAAGGGATTTAGTTGACTTCCTCCTTAGTTCAAAACATTTTTGAATAATGTTGAATTTCTGTTTGAATGTCTGGATTCCGTGCCGTATTTTATAGGGCCCTAGTCCATGAAGTTGTCATAAGTGTCAACATAGGATATGCCCCCCCCCCCCCCCCCCCCAAGAGTGAAATATATGGCCTGGAAATGTAAGCAAGGTTTGAGCTTTTTCAGTGTGTTGAGTCACAACGTGGACATTCCTCTGTCTCCCGATGAGTGAGCGACACATTGCCTTTATATAGTGTACCAAGAGTTTGCCCTTCGCTTACGGCCATACCAGCCTGAATACGCCCCTTTTTGGAAGTTTCAGGAAGTGAGTGAGCAGCAGGTGTTGGATTGTTTGTGATTGTTTGTAGAGAGAAAATCGTTTTTGGTTTTGCTGGTTTATATACTTTAAGTTTGGAAGTTTGTGTGGGGAGTGTAGCTTATTTTCTTTGTAAATATTTGCGTTTTTATCCCCCAACGGCGTGAGCTGTTTGGGGGATTCTAAGTAAAATAATTGGACGGATACAATGGCTTCGACATCAAGAATAACAACAACAATGAGAATGGACAACGGAGAAAAAAGAGCGTCGAATGAAGAGTTGAGGAGAAGAAAATATGAGAAAGAATTGACGGTGAACGTGGAAGTTATTGGAGAAGAAAAAATAACAACGATGGAATTGCTGAGAGGAATAAAAGAAGTATGTGGAATGATATTGGGATGTAGAATGAAGGACAGAAATAAGTACGAAATAACCATGTCACACGCGAAAGGAAAAGAAAGACTACTAGACGGGCTAAAAATAAAGAGCTGTCAAATAATGGCGAAAGAACTGGGAAATGATGAACTTGTGGTGTCCTTTTTGAACATGCCGGCATATATTACGGATGAGGAAATACATGACAAATTACAAGGATGGAATGTGAACGCAACAACACCAATCAAGAGGAGGATGTGGCCAGGAACGGACATTGTGGACGGGACGAGATTTTGTAAGGTGAAGTTTACGGACAGTGTGCAATCATTACCTTACTCAACCAAATTCAATACTGTAGAAGGATTTGAATATTTCCGAGTGATCCACGATAACCAAGTGAAGGTATGTAGACTATGTATTCAACCGGGACACATACTCAAAGAATGTCCAGAATTTGTATGTCATAAATGTGGTGAACAAGGACATTATGCCAGAGAATGTTCGAACATCGGTGATATGTGTAGAAGGTGTGACAGACCTAAGGACAGATGTAAATGTAAGAAGGAAAAGGATGTCTTATTTCTGCAAACACTGGACCTCATTACTGAAGAAGAGGTTGAGAGGAGTGAGACTATGGAGGGGGAGGAAGAGAGTGATATGGAAAGTGTGTCGCAGGTGATTCCAGAGACAGCTATAGATATGCTTGGAGAGTATGTAATGCCTTCTGGCAGTACTCGAGACGCAGTCTTGGTCTCTGCTGCTGACAAGGTGGAGCAGCAGCACATGATTGGTGAATTGGATACACAGGTAGAGATGGTGCAAGGTGCTTCTCAGGTGCCTGAACCAGCTTTAAACCTGTGTGAAAATGAAACCAAGGAGAGGGCTGGGTCCACTGGAGTTGATGGCACTGTTAAAGAATGTTTTACAAAAGGCTTGGATGTTGCTCCCCTTACAAGTACAAGTCAGGAGTCAGACGAAGAAATAGATATTGAGGATTTTCAGCGGTTTGCTAGAAATAAGAGAGCATTAGTGAAAGCTAAGGAGGTGACGGGATCTGGAAAAAAGAAAAAGTCTATTTTGAAATGACATGTTTGTTTTTGGCTATATTTCTGCATATATTAACAATGATTAGAGTTGCATCACTAAATGGCAACAGTTTAAGAAATATGAACAAATTGGAGCAGGTTTTGGTGTCTGTTGAAACGGACATGTGGTGTTTTCAAGAGACTAATTGGACGGACGCCAAAATGCTGGAAATTAAGAGCAAATGGTCTGAGCTCATTTTTTGTAGTCACGGAAGTGATAAAACATGTGGAGTGGCTATTTTGGTAAAAAATGATGTGGTTAAAAATGTCAAGCAGGTATATGCAGATAATCAGGGAAGAATTATTGTTATTGAGTTTGAAGTGCAAAATGTCATTTTTCGTCTAATTAATGTTTATGCTTCGAATATTGAAGCGGAAAGGAGAGATATGTTTAATAACCTAAGAACACTGTGTTCAGAGAACTGTATACTAGTAGGAGATTTTAACGTGAAGTGTACTAGAATGGATGTCTCGAGATGTGATAGTTTCAGACATGATTCGTCTAGAAATGCTTTACGGGAATTAATGAATAAGGAAAATCTTGTAGATATATGGAGGGCTGAAAATGTAAATAGAAGAGAGTTTTCGAGAAGGCAGGTGGTGTTAAATGAACTAAAACAAAGTAGAATTGATTTATGTTTAGCAAAGGTAGATGTGGTACAGCAGGTTCAGAAGATGACATATAATTTTACAGCATACAGTGATCATGCAGTAATGTCATTTCAGATAGGTTTTGCTGTGGAGATGAGGGGGGGAGGTGTCTGGTGTTTAAATGCCAGTCTGTTAAAGGAAGAAAGTTATATAAAGGAAATTGTTGAATGTATCGAGGATGAAATGTCTAATGTACTGTTAAAAGAGAATGTGTGTTTATGGTGGGAGGAAGTGAAAGTTAAAGTAAAAAACAGGAGTATTAGGTACTCTAAAAATCGTAACCGTTTAGATAAGCAGAAAGAAAAAATGCTTAGAAATAGGATGTTACATGAACTTGAAAAGGCTGATGCTGATCCAGACTATGATGTTGTGAACTATTTGAAAATCCATGCAGAGCTAGGGTTTTATGAAAAAAAGAAATGTTTAGGGGCTATTGTTAGGAGTAAGGCACAGTACGCCTTGGAGGGAGAGAAATGTACTTCCTTTTTTCTGGGGCTTGAAAAACGAAAGAAATTTAAGAGTTATATTGTAGAATTAGAAAATGAAAAAGGTGTAAAGGTAAATGATTTTGTTGACATCTTAGATTCAGTTGAATCCTTTTACAGAAATCTTTATAAAAAGAATGATGTGGACAAAGTGTGTGTTGCAAAAGTGTTGGAGAAAATCAGTGCCAAAGTATCTCAGGCAGATAGAATGATGTGTGATGAAGATATTTCAATTGTGGAAATCAAGAAAGCAATTGAGAACACTCAAGGAAATAAAAGTCCAGGTTTGGATGGTTTAACAAATGAATTCTATAAAGCTTTTGTGGATATTTTGGCACCCATTTTATTGAAGGTTTTTCAGTATATGGAAGAGAATAAGGAAATCCCTGAGTCTATGTCAATTGGTATGTTAACCATCTTGTTTAAAAATAGAGGCAGTAGGTTAAAGTTAGAAAATTATAGGCCTATTAGTCTTCTGAATTCAGATTATAAAATACTGACTAAAGTTTTGGCTAATAGGATGAAAATGGTGATTGGAAGTATTATTACATCAACACAAGCCTACGGAATACCCGGAAGAGATGTTGCCGATGTAATTTGTACAATTAGAGATGTTGTTAATCAAATGAAAAATGAAGGTGGTATAGTTTTAAGTTTAGATTTTAAGAAAGCTTTTGATAAAGTGGAACATAGTTTTCTACTACAGACTTTGGAGAGGTTTGGTTTTGGGCCAAAATTTGTATCTTGGATTAACTTGTTGTATAGTGGAGCAAAAAGTTGTGTTAAATGTAACGGAGTGTTAACAGATACTTTCCCTATAGAGAGGTCAGTAAGGCAGGGTTGTCCTTTGTCAGCTCTGTTGTACAGTGTTTCTACGGAACCTTTAGCTGTTTTAATACTTGGAGACAAAGAGGTGAGGGGTGTTGGAATCCCAGGTGGTGGTGTCAGTGTTATACATCAGTACGCTGATGACACTACTTTTACTGTGAAGGATGTAGGTAGCATTGAAAGCATTATGAAAATCATAGATATCTATTGTAAGGCATCGGGGGCTGAAGTTAATATAGAGAAGACGGAAATTATGTTCTTTGGGGATATCAATGCAAATAAGTGTGAGATTCCATTTAAGGTAGCTAAGGATTTTATGAAGGTGCTGGGAGTACATATTGGTGTAGAGGAGAAAGAGGCAAGGGATATAACTTGGACAGGGATCCTCAATAAAATCAAGCAAACTTTGAATTTCTGGAAAAATAGAAAATTAAAGTTAAAAGGTAAAATAATTGTAGTAAATGCTTTGGTATCATCTAAACTTGTGTATGTTTTGGGAGTTCTAGACATGCCAGAGTGGGTTCTAAATGAATTGAATAATGTGGTGTCTAATTTTATATGGGATGGTAAAGGTGTTAGAATTGCGCAGAAAACATTGATAGCAGACTATGATGATGGAGGTTTAAAACTTGTAGATTTGGATGTTAAAAGAAAAGCTATTAGGATAAAAATAGTAAAGAAATATTTGTATGACAGCTTAGATTATGGCTGGAAACATTTTTTCAAAGTCTATTTAGATGAGAGTGGTGGATGTGAAGATAATGGTTTGTTGATGGGTCTTAAAAGGAAAATGTGTGAAAAGGTACCAGATTTTTATAAAGAAGTGTTAAATGCATGGGCAGAGTTGTTGCCTAATGTGTATTATGAGTGTGGGCATATTGACCTAATTATGAATCATCCTGTTTTTCTGAATGAGAAACTTAAGTACAAAGAAAAGGTGTTATATAGTGAAGTATTCATGAGTGCAGGTCTTAGACAAATAAAAGATTACACATATGAGGTAATTCCAGGTTTTTTTCCTGAGGAAGCTATTTTTGATACCATCCATGAATGGGATGTAGAGGTGGGTAGGGGAACAGTGAGAAATATGTATGAGAAGATAAAAGAAAGTATACCAAGTAAATGGGTGGATTTAATAAATAGTGAAGTTGTTAGGGAAGATTTATTTGTCTTTCCAAATTTGTTTATTGGTAACAGTAAGGAGAAGGCTCATTTATCTAGTATCCCAGTGAAAAGATTCTATAAAATAATGGTAGAGAAAAATGTGAAAAGGCCAGCTGCGGAGAAAGTTTGGAAAGGAATTTTTCCGACTTTGGACGTAAAAAAGATATGGAAAACTTTAAATGTAAAATATAATAGTATGGAATGTGAAAGTAACGATTTTAAAATAAGGCATAATCGTATATATACAAAAGTGGTTTTACATCAAATCAATAGGGAAATAAATAGAGAATGTGACTTATGTGGTGAGTCACCGGAAAATTTAATGCATTTGTTTGTGGAATGTAAGGAGTTAAAAGATTTATTTTGTAAAGTAAAGGGAATGATTCATAGAAACTGGGGGGGTGATATTTTGAAAAAATATGTGTGGGATGAATTGGTGTTATTTGGCGTGTCTGGTAAATGTGAGGGTGTTAATGTGGGTTTGTTGAATGTTGTTTTGAGTTTCTTGAGGTATGCTATTTTTTGTAGGAGGAATTATGCTTTTTTTGAGGGGAAGAAGGTAAGGGTGTGGGATATTTTTGTAGTATTGTTAAAGAAGCATATAGATATGTTTTATTGTTATGGAAAGGAATGTTTTGATGAAGCTTTTGTGGAGGGGAGTGGGTTGATTTCAAACGTGGATGGTGGAAGAATCACTTATAATTTTTGAAAGTATTGGTATGTTTATTAATTTATTGGTTTTCATAGTTGTTCGGAAGAGTTGATTTCAACATGCCTGTTTTGTGAGATTGGAATTTATGTTAGGCTTTTATTAGTTTTTGTTGTATTTTATTTATTTGAGTTCTTTGATTTGATAGGGGGTGAATTGTTCACCTGCCTATGTTAGTCTCGGTTTTTGTGTATTGTACATTTGATAAAATATTGTAATTGAAACTTTTTTATAATAAAAAAAAAAAAAAAAAAAATACGCCCGATCTCGTCCGATCTCGGAAGCTAAGCAGGGTCGGGCCTGGTTAGTACTTGGATGGGAGACCGCCTGGGAATACCAGGTGCTGTAAGCTTTTTGCTCCAGTAGAGGGTTCTCTTGTGTCATGCGTGGAGCAACTGCCTTTTATTTATCACCCTAATAATATCATGTCTTTTATTGGACTAAATGCAGTTTGTTAGTGCTTCCCTGCCCTGCCCTGATCAAATCAAATAATGGACCGTGCGTTTCCCTCAAAATGTAGGCAGTACATTCAGCATTTGTTTTTAGGCTAGGAGACTGTCAATGTCTGTAGTCCGTTAGGGCCCTGTAAAATCCCTTCAATGTTTTGCCTGATCCCCCCCCCCCCCCCCCCCAAATTCCCCCTTTTCTCCATTTACTTTTCCCCGTTCGTCCCTGTTTCTGCAGGTTTTCGCTCTCAAAATAAACCTTTTTTATTAATAGAAAAACAACACGATTGGATGTCCATGACAATGTTTAAACCCTATCAGGAGACCACTTTTGTAGTTACCCTTAAACGCAAGTGTGCGCCAGGAAGAGACCTTAGTTTGGTTAAGCGGTGTTGCTGTAGCGCTCGTGTTGTAGCGCTCGTGTTATTGCGGAGTTTGCAAAACAAATGGCCACTGGATTGATGCAAATAATCATGATATAATTCTGCCAGGCTGGCATAGGCTACTTTGCAGTTAACTTTTAATTGAGAAGGTTTTGGGGGAAGCCTTTCCTTTTCTACCAGAAGAAGGTTATATCATTAGCCTCATAAGCTAACGGCTACACAAAGTGTAGACATGCGCGCGCTCCGCACGCATGCGCACAGAAACTGGGCAGTCCTGTGCCGTTTCTGAAAGTTGCGTGGAAATACGAATCACTGATGCATTTTGTTCATGTCTTATGATTCACTTGGGCAAATGAATGCATTTTCTAACAAGTTGAAGGGATTTAGTTGACTTCCTCCTTAGTTCAAAACATTTTTGAATAATGTTGAATTTCTGTTTGAATGTCTGGATTCCGTGCCGTATTTTATAGGGCCCTAGTCCATGAAGTTGTCATAAGTGTCAACATAGGATATGCCCCCCCCCCCCCCCCCCAAGAGTGAAATATATGGCCTGGAAATGTAAGCAAGGTTTGAGCTTTTTCAGTGTGTTGAGTCACAACGTGGACATTCCTCTGTCTCCCGATGAGTGAGCGACACATTGCCTTTATATAGTGTACCAAGAGTTTGCCCTTCGCTTACGGCCATACCAGCCTGAATACGCCCGATCTCGTCCGATCTCGGAAGCTAAGCAGGGTCGGGCCTGGTTAGTACTTGGATGGGAGACCGCCTGGGAATACCAGGTGCTGTAAGCTTTTTGCTCCAGTAGAGGGTTCTCTTGTGTCATGCGTGGAGCAACTGCCTTTTATTTATCACCCTAATAATATCATGTCTTTTATTGGACTAAATGCAGTTTGTTAGTGCTTCCCTGCCCTGCCCTGATCAAATCAAATAATGGACCGTGCGTTTCCCTCAAAATGTAGGCAGTACATTCAGCATTTGTTTTTAGGCTAGGAGACTGTCAATGTCTGTAGTCCGTTAGGGCCCTGTAAAATCCCTTCAATGTTTTGCCTGATCCCCCCCCCCCCCCCCCCAAATTCCCCCTTTTCTCCATTTACTTTTCCCCGTTCGTCCCTGTTTCTGCAGGTTTTCGCTCTCAAAATAAACCTTTTTTATTAATAGAAAAACAACACGATTGGATGTCCATGACAATGTTTAAACCCTATCAGGAGACCACTTTTGTAGTTACCCTTAAACGCAAGTGTGCGCCAGGAAGAGACCTTAGTTTGGTTAAGCGGTGTTGCTGTAGCGCTCGTGTTGTAGCGCTCGTGTTATTGCGGAGTTTGCAAAACAAATGGCCACTGGATTGATGCAAATAATCATGATATAATTCTGCCAGGCTGGCATAGGCTACTTTGCAGTTAACTTTTAATTGAGAAGGTTTTGGGGGAAGCCTTTCCTTTTCTACCAGAAGAAGGTTATATCATTAGCCTCATAAGCTAACGGCTACACAAAGTGTAGACATGCGCGCGCTCCGCACGCATGCGCACAGAAACTGGGCAGTCCTGTGCCGTTTCTGAAAGTTGCGTGGAAATACGAATCACTGATGCATTTTGTTCATGTCTTATGATTCACTTGGGCAAATGAATGCATTTTCTAACAAGTTGAAGGGATTTAGTTGACTTCCTCCTTAGTTCAAAACATTTTTGAATAATGTTGAATTTCTGTTTGAATGTCTGGATTCCGTGCCGTATTTTATAGGGCCCTAGTCCATGAAGTTGTCATAAGTGTCAACATAGGATATGCCCCCCCCCCCCCCCCCCCCCAAGAGTGAAATATATGGCCTGGAAATGTAAGCAAGGTTTGAGCT